>NC_133318.1:16708443-16735154 GCF_012295235.1 Primulina huaijiensis
GATAATTGCTTTCCAGTGTTCAACTCATGGATTACTCGTGAATCTACTTAAATTGCTTACTGCATAGGCTATGTCTGGTCTTGTACAACTCATAAGTACATCAGACTTCCAATGACTCGAGAGTATTCTAATTGAGACATAATTTCACCTCGATTCTTTGATAGATGTTGACTGGTATCTATCGGGGTTCTAGCCAATACAGAGTCATCATTATTGAATTTCTCAAGTATTTTGTCAATATAATGTGACTGACTTATGACTAGCCCTTCTGATGTTCTATGGATTTTAATTCCAAGGATTACATCGGCTAAGCCCAAATCTTTCATGTCAAATCTTGAGTTCAATAACTTCTTGGTGGATTTGATCATTTTATCATTACTACCAATGATAAGTATGTCATATACGTAAAGACATAAAATGACATATCCATTTTCAGTGTTTTTTATGTATACACATTTGTCACATTCACTGAATTTAAATCCACTTTCCATCATGGCTTTATCAAATTTTTCGTGCCATTGCTTTGGTGCTTGTTTTAAGCCATATAGAGACTTCACCAGTTTACAAACCTTATTTTCTTGTCCGGTCGCAGAAAATCCACCAGGTTGTTCCATGTAAATTTTCTCTTCTAAATTTCCATTTAGAAAAGCTGTCTTTACGTCCATTTGGTGTACTTCAAGATTCCGCAAGGCGGCAATCGCAAGTATCACACGAATAGATGTTATTCTCGATACAGGAGAATATGTGTCAAAGTAATCAAGCCCTTCACGTTGATGGTAACCTTTAATTACCAATCTAGCTTTATACTTATCTATGGTTCCATCTGATTTCATTTTCCTTTTGAAAATCATTTTACAGCCTAGTCGTTTGCTTCCCGGAGGAAGATTTACTAACTCTCACGTATGGTTTTGTAAAATGGATTCCATTTCAGAATTGATAGCCTCTTTCCATAGAGGTCCCTCAGATGAACTCATTGCTTCCTTGAAGCTTTGAGGTTCACTTTCCATCATGAAAGTGATGAAATCCGGACCAAAGGATTTTTTAGTCTTAGTTCTCTTGCTACGTCTAGGTTCAATGTCTTGATCAAGCTCTTGTTCTTCATCAAGTGTCTCATATAATCTTTTGGATGAACCTGGCTCTTCCTTAGATTTGTATGGAAATATGTGTTCAAAGAACGAAGCATTTCTTGATTCCATTATCGTATTCTTGTGAATATCAGGTGTTTGAGATTCATGTACAAGAAAACGATATGCGCTACTGTTTTGAGCATATCTAATGAAAATACAATCAACAGTTTTTGGTCCTATCTTTACTTTCTTTGGAGTGGGTACTGCTACCTTGGCAAGACACCCCCATGCTCGCAAGTATTGGTAGGAAGGACTTCTACCTTTCCATAACTCATATGAACTTGTATCTTGCTTCTTTCGGGGCACCTTATTTAAAAGGTAATTTGCTGTTAGAACAGCTTCCCCCATATGTTCTGTGGTAAACCAGAACTTAATAACAACGCATTTATCATTTCTTTTAAGGTACGATTCTTTCCCTCTGCAATACTATTTTGCTGAGGAGAATAAGGTGCGGTTCTTTCGTGTTTGATACCGTGTTGAGCACAAAACTCAACAAATGGTGATTCATATTCACCTCCACGATAATTTCTTAGCACCTTAACTTTCTTGCTAAGTTGGTTTTCAACTTCACTCTTATATTGGACAAATTTGTCAATAGCTTCATCCTTACTTTTGAGGAGATACACATAACAAAATTTTGTGCTATCGTCAACAAAAGTAATGAAGTATTTATTTCCACAACGAGTTTGTACACCTTTTAAATTACATATATCACTGTGTATTAGATCAAGTGGTTCACTATTTCTTTTTGTTGGAAGAAAAAATTTTCTCCTTTTCGAGCTTTGGCCATGCTCGACAACATTTGCCTTGGCAGCAACTGGAGAAAACAATCGTCTTTTAGAACTCTTGTTGTCTTCCTTAATACGAAGTTGAACAACGAGTTCTTCAACATTCATCTCCTTTCATTTGTATTTCAAATAGATTTCGAAATCTTTCCAGGCCGGTGATAGCTTCTCAACAATAGCAGCCATTTGGAAAGATTCGTTCAAAGTCATCCATTCGACGTGAATCTCATAAAGAATCACTTGGATTTCTTGAACCTGACTGATAACCATTTTGGAGTCAACCATCTTGTAGTCCAAGACTAACAATAAATTTTTTTTTTTGGCCTCGACATCCTCGGGTTTGTATCTCCGATCCAGAGACTCCCACAATTCCCGAGTCGTCTTCTTTTCGCTATACACATTTTATAGCTAATCAGCCAAACCATTCATTTTCTACACAAGAAATATGACTGGTGACATGCATCAATAGCATTAGCTCTCTTAACATCTCCGTCAACCACAGCTGGTTTGGGAGCATCCTCGGTGAGAAACCTGGATAGATTCAAAATAGTTAGATAGAAGAATATATTCTATTGTCACCTCATGAAATTTGAGCCGTCAAATTTCTTTCCGTGTATCAGCATGGCTGGAACATCGACAACGACGACTTTCATAATCAGGGACTAACTTTTGGCACATTCGAGTCAGTAGTCATGTCGTCAACAAATCACATAATGAGTATAACAAAATCTGTTTTAAGTTTGTTAGAAAAAGTGCTAACTACAATAGCGTAGAAACGAATTTGTAGAGATAAAACAATAATCAAAACAAGTGTAATGTTTACAGTATGACTATCGTGTAAAAGAAAGCAAAACCAAACCGAGGCCTGTAGCATGTACAGTTTCCTTAAAACAGATTCATCCCCTCCTGTATGTGCTTCGAGGATCGTCTTGGACGTCTGTTTCCCAGGATACAATAGAACAACCAGCAGTGACTTAGCACGAGACACTACTACGACGAACTGAAAACGTACCTTTACTTTATCATCGAGATTTAACGGAGGTCAAATGGAAAGTTAACAATATAAAATGCAAGAGAATGCTTGAAAGAGAAAAGATTTTCATGTACTTGAAATGAGAAAATGAACCCCACTATTTATAAGTCCCAAAATGCACACCAAGAGTCATGCAAGATTAATTAACTCAATTATTCTTCTCATTAACTCAAAAATATGAAGAGCCAAAACTCTTCAACTAACTCAAGAATGTGGAAAGTCAAAAGACACTCCACAATAATGAGCCATAACCAACTCAAGAATGTGGAGAGCCAAAAGGCACTCCCACATTCATGAGATATAATTTTTATTCAAATTTCCAACAATCCCCCACATGAATGAAAATGATACAAATCTTGGTGACAAAGTTCTACAGTTGAATCCTGCATAGGATAGGTAGGTGTTACCCTTTGAACCTTTCCTTATGAAATATATTTGCATTACTAGCTGATCAGTAGACATGTTGTCCTTGAAATGTTCTGCCGTTTATGTAAATTAAGATATACTTCACACAAGAATCTCCCTGATACTATTCAGTTCTCATGGTCGTGTTCGTTTTGGCCATGAAAACACTCCTGGTTTTGCGAGAGGGTCTAGAATTGAGCCCTGCAATTCCTTCGAAGCGGCCTCACTTCTCTCTCACATAGTTGATTCTATATTACTTCTCATAAGAATCATTAAAAGGCGTAAGCTTATCCTCAACATTCACTGTTTTATAATAGGAATGGACTAGGGATAACCCCCACAGTGATTCTCCAAATTAGTGCGATTAGGTTGTCCCATTGAACCTAGTTCTTGGGATCTCCAGTCAGCATAGGTTGGGTTTTCCTTCGCACCAATTTATTTTATAGGCTTGAGCTCTATTCCCTTTGACGATTTCGCAACTAACTCTCTGTTTAACCCCTTGGTCAGCGGATCCGCTATATTATCCTTTGACTTTACATAGTCAATAGAGATAACTCCAGTTGAGAGTAGTCGTCTAATGGTATTATGTCTACGACTTATATGCATAGACTCACCATTATATATTTTATTTTGTGCCCTTCCAATTGCAGATTGTCTATCACAATGTATACATATCGCCGACACTGGTTTTTTAATCCTGGAACATCTTCTAAAAAGTGACGCAGCCATTCAGCCTCTTCAGCACACTTGTCAAGAGCTATAAACTCTGATTCCATCGTGGATGTGGCTATTACAGTTTGTTTAGAAGATTTGCACGCAGTGGCTGCACATCCTAAAGTGAATACAAATCCACTTGTAGATTTTGAGTCTTTCATATCAGATATCTAATTTGCATCACTGTATCCTTCAATAACAGCAGGATATCTGGTATAGTGCAGCCCATGATCACGAGTGTATCTTAAGTATCTTAACAATCAGATAATTGCTTTCCAGTGTTCAACTCATGGATTACTCGTGAATCTACTTAAATTGCTTACTGCATAGGCTATGTCTGGTCTTGTACAACTCATAAGTACATCAGACTTCCAATGACTCGAGAGTATTCTAATTGAGACATAATTTCACCTCGATTCTTTGATAGATGTTGACTGGTATCTATCGGGGTTCTAGCCAATACAGAGTCATCATTATTGAATTTCTCAAGTATTTTGTCAATATAATGTGACTGACTTATGACTAGCCCTTCTGATGTTCTATGGATTTTAATTCCAAGGATTACATCGGCTAAGCCCAAATCTTTCATGTCAAATCTTGAGTTCAATAACTTCTTGGTGGATTTGATCATTTTATCATTACTACCAATGATAAGTATGTCATATACGTAAAGACATAAAATGACATATCCATTTTCAGTGTTTTTTATGTATACACATTTGTCACATTCACTGAATTTAAATCCACTTTCCATCATGGCTTTATCAAATTTTTCGTGCCATTGCTTTGGTGCTTGTTTTAAGCCATATAGAGACTTCACCAGTTTACAAACCTTATTTTCTTGTCCGGTCGCAGAAAATCCACCAGGTTGTTCCATGTAAATTTTCTCTTCTAAATTTCCATTTAGAAAAGCTGTCTTTACGTCCATTTGGTGTACTTCAAGATTCCGCAAGGCGGCAATCGCAAGTATCACAAGAATAGATGTTATTCTCGATACAGGAGAATATGTGTCAAAGTAATCAAGCCCTTCACGTTGATGGTAACCTTTAATTACCAATCTAGCTTTATACTTATCTATGGTTCCATCTGATTTCATTTTCCTTTTGAAAATCATTTTACAGCCTAGTCGTTTGCTTCCCGGAGGAAGATTTACTAACTCTCACGTATGGTTTTGTAAAATGGATTCCATTTCAGAATTGATAGCCTCTTTCCATAGAGGTCCCTCAGATGAACTCATTGCTTCCTTGAAGCTTTGAGGTTCACTTTCCATCATGAAAGTGATGAAATCCGGACCAAAGGATTTTTTAGTCTTAGTTCTCTTGCTACGTCTAGGTTCAATGTCTTGATCAAGCTCTTGTTCTTCATCAAGTGTCTCATATAATCTTTTGGATGAACCTGGCTCTTCCTTAGATTTGTATGGAAATATGTGTTCAAAGAACGAAGCATTTCTTGATTCCATTATCGTATTCTTGTGAATATCAGGTGTTTGAGATTCATGTACAAGAAAACGATATGCGCTACTGTTTTGAGCATATCTAATGAAAATACAATCAACAGTTTTTGGTCCTATCTTTACTTTCTTTGGAGTGGGTACTGCTACCTTGGCAAGACACCCCCATGCTCGCAAGTATTGGTAGGAAGGACTTCTACCTTTCCATAACTCATATGAACTTGTATCTTGCTTCTTTCGGGGCACCTTATTTAAAAGGTAATTTGCTGTTAGAACAGCTTCCCCCATATGTTCTGTGGTAAACCAGAACTTAATAACAACGCATTTATCATTTCTTTTAAGGTACGATTCTTTCCCTCTGCAATACTATTTTGCTGAGGAGAATAAGGTGCGGTTCTTTCGTGTTTGATACCGTGTTGAGCACAAAACTCAACAAATGGTGATTCATATTCACCTCCACGATAATTTCTTAGCACCTTAACTTTCTTGCTAAGTTGGTTTTCAACTTCACTCTTATATTGGACAAATTTGTCAATAGCTTCATCCTTACTTTTGAGGAGATACACATAACAAAATTTTGTGCTATCGTCAACAAAAGTAATGAAGTATTTATTTCCACAACGAGTTTGTACACCTTTTAAATTACATATATCACTGTGTATTAGATCAAGTGGTTCACTATTTCTTTTTGTTGGAAGAAAAAATTTTCTCCTTTTCGAGCTTTGGCCATGCTCGACAACATTTGCCTTGGCAGCAACTGGAGAAAACAATCGTCTTTTAGAACTCTTGTTGTCTTCCTTAATACGAAGTTGAACAACGAGTTCTTCAACATTCATCTCCTTTCATTTGTATTTCAAATAGATTTCGAAATCTTTCCAGGCCGGTGATAGCTTCTCAACAATAGCAGCCATTTGGAAAGATTCGTTCAAAGTCATCCATTCGACGTGAATCTCATAAAGAATCACTTGGATTTCTTGAACCTGACTGATAACCATTTTGGAGTCAACCATCTTGTAGTCCAAGACTAACAATAAATTTTTTTTTTTGGCCTCGACATCCTCGGTTTTGTATCTCCGATCCAGAGACTCCCACAATTCCCGAGTCGTCTTCTTTTCGCTATACACATTTTATAGCTAATCAGCCAAACCATTCATTTTCTACACAAGAAATATGACTGGTGACATGCATCAATAGCACTAGCTCTCTTAACATCTCCGTCAACCACAGCTGGTTTGGGAGCATCCTCGGTGAGAAACCTGGCTAGATTCAAAACAGTTAGATAGAAGAATATATTCTATTGCCACCTCATGAAATTTGAGCTGTCAAATTTCTTTCTGTGTATCAGCATGGCTGGAACATCGACAGCAATGACTTTCATAATCAGGGACTAACTTTTGGCACATTCGAGTCAGTAGTCATGTCGTCAACAAATCACATAATGAGTATAACAGAATCTGTTTTAAGTTTGTTAGAAAAATTGCTAACTACAATAGCGTATAAACGAATTTGTAGAGATAAAGCAATATCCAAAACAGGTGTGATGTTTATAGTATGACTATCGTGTAAAAGAAAGCAAAACCAAACCGAGGCCTGTAGCATGTACAGTTTCCTTAAAACAGATTCGTCCCCTCCTGTAAGTGATTCGAGGATCGTCTTGGACGTCTGTTTCTCAGGATACAACGGAACAACCAGCAGTGACTTAGCACGATACACTACTACGGCGAACTGAAAACGTACCTTTACTTTATCACCGAGATTTAACGGAGGCCAAATGGAAAGCTAACAATATGAAATGCAAGAGAATGCTTGAAGGAGAAAATATTTTCATGTGTTTGAAATGAGAAAATGAACCCCACTATTTATAAGTCCCAAAATGCACACCAAGAGTCATGCAAGATTAATTAATTCAATTAATCTTCTCATTAACTCAAGAATATGAAGAGCCAAAACTCTTCAACTAACTCAAGAATGTGGAAAGTCAAAAGACACTCCACAATAATGAGCCATAACCAATTCAAGAATGTGGAGAGCCAAAAGGCACTCCCACATTCATGAGATATAATTTTTATTCAAATTTCCAACACAAGCATATGCACGTCGTAAACAATGAAAAGTGATTTTTCGGCCGCGAGAGCGGTACCAAATCAAGGCAAACTCTGAATACAAGATATGACATCAATATAACAGGGGTCAAGGTCAATCAGTTAGAAATGACTCTATCAATATTTTCACTTTTGAAGCGCTTGGTATTTTTTTTGAGTAACAATTACGTAGCGCTACGGTTTGAATATGGAACCAAAATAGTTGAGTTACACTGTTATTAATAATAATTATTTTTGAAACGGTAGATGTTTAGTCTAATAATTTAGGAGTAGGTCTCTTGACGGTCTCAAGAATCTTTATCTGTGAGACGGGTCAACTCTATTGATATTCACAATAAAAAATAATACTCTTAGCATAAAAAGTAATATTTTTTCATGGATGACCCAAATAAGAGATCCGTCTCACAAAATACGACCCGTGAGACCGTTTCATACAAGTTTTTGCCATAATTTTAGAGTTTAAGCCAGAAAGTTTTAACACAACTCCATTGGTGAGATAGACGTGGTTAAATTGTTATTATTTTAAATTTTAATGTAACAGCATTCTTTCGGTTAATTAGAAACCAAACAACGGTGAACGAATAACAAAAAAGGAGTCGATTGAAATTAGCACACATCTCCGGTTTATGAACTTTAAATTGGATTGAAGAAATGTAAAAGCATGTGAATTTTATTTCTTGGCAATGGAAATGAAGAGCAATCATTGCCACAGTTCAATCAAACATAAATTCTTGAGATAAAAAACACATGAAATTGATTAAAGCCTGAGAGTTAAATCCAGGCCCGACTCATCCTCCTCATTTCCAGGAACAATCATCTGATTATTGTTTTGGACTCCAGCGTTTCTTCCGTGGACCGATCTTGATTCAGGATAAGCTGACAAGCCCTGAGAAACGGGCATGGAACTGGGACTTGGTGCCCCTTGATTTGGAAACTGAAGAGTTGGACCAATACTCGGAAGGTATGAATGCTGGGCCGTAACGAACTGGGAAACTCTTGGAACAGGCACAGTGGGGACAACAATCGAATTCCTCGGTACAGGCCCGGTCCATCCAGCAGAGTGATAACCACGATAATTTTCATCAAAATGGCGAGAAACGGCCTGAGGCAGGATTCTAGGAAGCACGGGACGTGCAACGTTCATTCCCTGATGCTGCAGCATTTGTTGAGAGTCTTGAGACTGATGATATGGACTTCTGATCTGGAGTGGCCTGTTCATATATTCATAAGATCTTTTCAAAGATCCTGGGTGGGATGATAGAGGAGAAGTCACCCTGGGATAGGATGAAGTCCCGCTTAAGTATCCAGCACCCGACTTATGGGCCTCAGACGCATCTTTCTCCAGGGCGCGCTCCAATTTATGGGCGTTCTGGTGCCCGCCCAACGACTGCTTGTTGGAAAACTTCCTGTGACAGTACTTACAAGCGTATTCGTCGACATCGTCCTGCTCAGCATTTGCCACGTCAGATGCCTCTGGCTCTACGGGAGGGACTTCAGCATCAGGCTTGTCAAGATTTTTTTCTTTAGCACAGTCCTGTAACGGATCCTGCACGTGGGGAGGAATTTCACCAGTATTGGCATGCGGTGAGTTGAATTCAAGATTCGACTCATCAAGATTTTCCCCTTTACTAGACTCATGATTTACCAGATCAAGCACGATTAGAGGGGTTTCATCCTTGGCTTTCGATGAGTTAACTTCCAGTTTCAACTCATCGAGATCTACCCCTTTAGGAGAATCCCTTGATGTTCCAAGAACGACATGAGATTGGTTTTCTTTGTTGGAATTCAATGAGTTAACTTCAGGATTTAACTCATTACAATCATTAGCCCCTTGAATACTACATCCACCAGGGACAGAAGAAACTCCCACCTTCTCTTCAGATTTCTTGCCCGAAACATTAGACTTGGCTTCACCAACAACCAAAGAATGATCCATTTCTTCACCACTTTTGCTCGAGACATCAGACAAGGCTTTGTTACAAGCAATGGCATTAGGGGACTCCATGGATAAACTATATTGCTAGAAGTAATTAATTTTTTAATTATTGCCAAAAGAAAGTGGTTTTTCAAGAGGAATTCACTTGCAAATTTATACAAGATGGATTTCACAATCCCATTTGCATGAAATCGGATTGCATTGTGCCAAAATAGAATAATACTAAAGTAAAAGGCCAACTTTTGTTGTAGGAAAATTAAAATAGTCGACTGCATGTCATCATGCTTGTTACCATGTATAGCATAAGTTTACAACTAAGTTAACGCAATTTTCTTATCCCTTGTTACTTAATAAACGTTAAGTCTCATAAATTTTGACTTTTGTTTGGAGAAGGGACAAAAATTGGTGTCTATCCTAAAGATTGCAGGTGTACATTATGGGATTCAAGGATTAAATTTAGCACTATCCAAACATATTTTGTACATTGAAATTTTATGGTACTTGATTTTTAGCCAGTGTATTCATGCTATTCCAAGTGTATGTTACACAAATTCATCCCAAAATTTAAGAGAAAACACAATAACTTCAAATGGATGGATGAAATATTTGTGGTTTAAGTAAATCCAAATGTGGGAAATTAGGGAAGTGAGCAATATTTATTTAATATAGACATAAAAAAAAATTGCAAGTATTTATTTCTTTAATTGTAGTTTTTTTTTGGTCCACTCAAAAAATTAAATAAATAAAAAATTTGTAGTTTGTGATTTCTTTCTATTATGTGCTCCGAGAGATAGGTGTATATTAACACAGTACCATTTTGTAAATTTATTTAAGAATTTGAAACGTAAATATTTTGTTTCTTATGTTATATATCTTTAAATATATAAGGTTGATAACTTAGATATCAGTATATTCAATTAGTGTTTAATATCAGTAAAATTAAGTTCGTTAATGAATTTGAAATTCATGCGTTTTGTCGCTATACGTTATATAAATCAAACGATATGGCTCGATTAACATCCATATATCCGATATCCGTTCAAGTGTTGTTGGTTTATAACCCCACTCGTTACTCCAAATGTGGCATAAAATAGATATAATTAACTTTGTTATCAGTTTAGTATCAATAGTATTTAGTAAATTAATTGAAGAATTTGAAATATAAGTATTTTCTATCATTATGTTGTATGTACGCATCGCCATGCATGTGCACAAAAAAACAAGCTGGGCAGTTTTAAAATTGTAAAGAATAGGAAATTCGAATGAGAAGTATTATAGGTCAACATTGACTTCGACAACTGATTATTGTGTGGAATAATATTGGAGTTGTCTTAACATGAGAAGATAGTCCAAACTCTAGAACGAGATAGAAATGAAATGTGATTTATATTGTAACATACAATTCTTTAAAATTATTTTTTTTTTCCTTTTTGATAAGATTTTGTATGAGAGTTTTGTTTTTTTAGAATAGTGATTTATTAAATTTTAGATTTGATATTTAATGTTTAAAATAATTTGTTTCTTAATGAAAGACTACATTTCTTATCTTGTAGAAATCTATTCAATGAATCCTATCAAGACGTTGATACAAGTCTATATATATTGAAGAATAATTGTTGTACAAAAAAAAAAGCGACAAGAGCGATATACGAGAGAAAAAAGCTGATATTCTGAAGAACTCATTAAGACGAAGCATTTCACTGTGTTGTCTTGGCGTGTCAAACATCAATACAAAATGTTGATTGAAGAATTGTTTTGTTGCTCCGAATTTCAGTCACGCAGATTGAAATTATTATGTTTTAGTTATTTTTATTATTGATATTATATGATGCAATTTACTTCGTTGACTTGTCATGGAATATAGTTTTGTTTCTTCATTATTATTGGTTTTGTAAACTCGATTTCCTTTCTAGTGATTATTTTAACCTAAGACATAACACACAAGTGTGTTCACTTTTGCATAATTATTTACGTGTTACTTTAAAAGTTATTTATTTGTGTTTTTATAACATTCCGCTGCATGTCATCACAGTGTATTTTAATATATGAGACAACATTTATATCTGATACACCCAATCCTTACCATTATGTCAAACAAATTACTTTCACTTAGTATCTGAGCCCAACTCTTGACGTTACTAAGTAAGATTCTGGTTATTTTTATTTAACAGGTAAAAAATGAACTAGAATAATTAATCAACAAAATAATAAAATCCAATTGCAATGACAAAGAAATACTGAATGCAATTTCTTTTTTTTTTTTTTTGCCTTGTGTTTGAACATATATATATGAGCAAAACTCACAAATAGAGATTCTATTTCAAGAACTTATGTAAAGGAAACTGCTTTAAAAAATTAAATTACACCGAAAATATCAGGAAACTTAAATAATATATTTTTCCAGAAGTTGTCATGGATCGGTCATGTTCATAGGTAAAGTTCGATTTTTTATGCACAATACGAAATATAACTCAATTTGTAGAAGAGTTAATTGACTGATTTACTTTCAATAATTATTTTGTGGTCGAATCAAAATGTTGAAGTGGACTAAAATTATATGTACATATATATACTAATAAAAAAATTGAAATCAGGCTCTTTTGGGGTGGCCCCGTCCTTGATCGAATCAGATTGAAGATCTGTATCGTAAAATTAACTCGTGAGACAGTCTCATAAATGTAATAAGAGAAATAGCAGCCACAGAAGAAAATGAAGGCAGAGGAAAAAGTGTGCTACTAGAAAACCTACCGATTATATAACCACTTTTACTTAGTTAGAAGAAGTGTAAATTTATAGTTTTAGAAATAAAATTTCCTTTCTCTTTGTTGGTAATTCGTCCATTGACGTGCAATATATGGTTCAAAATTCTTACAGATTTGATACAAAATTCGAGTCTGTAGCTAATATCTTTTGTAAATTAATTATGCTAATTTTGACTAAATTCTTCTCATCGCAAAAGATGATGCTGGTTTC
Source organism: Primulina huaijiensis (assembly GCF_012295235.1). Classification (NCBI taxonomy): domain Eukaryota; kingdom Viridiplantae; phylum Streptophyta; class Magnoliopsida; order Lamiales; family Gesneriaceae; genus Primulina; species Primulina huaijiensis. The sequence goes on from NC_133318.1 coordinate 16,720,969, forward strand.
CAGCATTCTTCCATGTATCACATAATAAATTAATGTCACTCCAACGATTAACTTTTTGTATTCAACCAGTATTTTTCAAGCTAAGATAATTATAATAATTATTATTTTTATATTTTTTGTAAAGTTGGTATTTGAAAGGTTGGTCATGGTATTTTGTTCGAATTTCTAACTACTTCCAATTAACAAGAGATGTAAAAATGAGTTAAACTCGTCGTGTCGGCATGTCCTGTGAGAACCTGACTTTCCAGCAGTAGCTAGCATTTTTGCAGCAGATAGCAAAATTCAGCAGCAAGACAAAAAGTTCAGCAGAAGCTAAGAATTCCAGCAGCAACTAATGTAACGACCATGGGCTATCCTGATCTTGGGCTCCCTTAGCTCAATTGGTACAAGGGTTGCTGCCAAGATCTATATGTCCAGGAGGTCTTGGGTTCCAATCCTGGGGAGGTACAAGCTCCAGTCCCTGGGCTTGAGATGTCCTATGAGTAATGGCGCATGGGAAAGCCCGTGAGGGAAAAGGCCCCTTGAGGGAGCCCAAGATCAGGATAGTCCATGGTCGTTACAATAAAAGGCGCTCAATTGGTACCAGGGTTGCTGCCAAGATCTATATGTCCAGGAGGTCTTGGGTTCCAATCCTGGGGAGGTACAAGCTCCAGTGCCTGGGCTGGAGATGTCCTATGAGTAATGGCGCATGAGAAAGCTGGTGAGGGAAAAGGCCCCTTGAGGGAGCCCAAGATCGGGATAGCCCATGGTCGTTACAACTAATATTTCAGAAGCTAGTATTTTTTTATCAGATATAATCCAGCAGCAGACAACATATATAATCCAGCAGCAGAAGAGTTCAGTAGTGCGAGATTCCAGCAGACAGTTACTGATTCAGCTTATGACTTGTAACTGAAACATTTAAACAAGGAATAAAGGCTGTTAATGTCAGATTATGGTCATTAATGGGGAGACTAACAGTGAGAATTTTTTCCTATAAATAGCACCTCAAATTTCTGAAATGGTGTTACACAAATCTTGAGATTATTACTTGAATTTTCGAGCTAAGAGAGTGCTGATTTTCAAGCAATAGAAACCAGTAGCAAGAACAACCAGATTTCCAGTAGAATTCAACCGAAACTCTAGCAAATTACTGTAAGTGGACTTACGTATAAATATCTTGAAATCAGTATTATAATTTCTGTTTTAAAGCACAATTTCTGAATGTTTGATTTCTTATATATGATTTTGAAGCACTGAAACTCCCTAGTGTACTAATGGTAGGAATATATATTCTGAACATATTTGAATTCTGATTTCTGATTCTGGCATCACCCCTCAGAGGAGAGAACATATAGGGGAGTGTTATCAGTTTATCTGTGATACCGTTGTCCCACATCTGAAAAATCAAATATTTAAAATGAGTTTATAATGGCTTACAATGGACTTCTATAGCAACTTGAATTAATCATTTTCGTAAAGCGAGGACGAATACGAAGTAGTTGCTATAGGGGCCCATTGTGCAGTCACGCAGGCGCGGGCCCGGACTCGGAGCGTGACATTAGCCATGAAATTAACTAACGTGCTCAGTGCTTACTAATTCTGATTTCTGTTCTGAAACCTGTGATTTCTGAATTCTGAATCCTGTTATGAAAATAAGAGTTTTCTGTATATTATTGTATTATTGTTTCTGTAAAAATGGTGTTTGAAAACTGAGAGTTATTCCCGCCCCTGCTTACTGAGTGACAACCATATCACTCACCCACCAAACCCATCTCAGATAAGAATACTGAAGAAATGTTAGAAGAAGAGGAGCATATCCAGTTCTGGGGCTGGTGATGAAGATCGTTGTTCTCAGTTCTGATTTATATTTTATATTCCGCGGCATCTGTTCAGACATTGTATTTTCTGGTTTTACATTTCCGCTGTAAAACATTATTATTTGAGTTGTATCAGGCAATGAATATTCAGTATTATGAATAAAAGAATGGTTTATGAAATTCTGTACTTCTGAGACTTGTTGTTATCGAATGTAAATTTGAGAGCAACGCCGGTGTCGACCAAACCCGTATCGGGGCGTGACATGTCTATCAAATAAAATATGTGAGTTGAGTTGATAAAATTCAGACACACCTAATGGCAGGTTGAGGTGGGTTGCTGGTTGGCCCGTCCCTCCCCATCAAATTCAACAGAAAAATTGAAAATTTCCACTGGGTCGGCCTGCCCGCATATAAAATAGGTGGATTAGGTTGGAAAAATCTCCACCCGCCAAAGTGCAGATCTTTCCGCCCCCATCACACCTAATGGCAGCATGCAGAGGATTATGGGTCGATCCGCTCGCCAGCTCGTTTTAACAATACCACAATTCACTCACTAATGGGTATTTAAATAAACACAAAACTCTATGAGACTGTCTCACTTTTCAATTTTTAAAAATAGACCTCCTACCAGATCGAACCATGAAAAAATATTAATTTTTATGTCAAAAATATCATATTTTACTCCAAATATTGACCGGGTCAACAGGTCTCACAAGAAGCATATTCTTAAATAAATAACTCAAGTTATATTTTGTGATTATTTTGATTTTTAGATGTTTTATACAGAATTAAGATCAACAATTAAATTCGAATTCCAATTGGTTGTTTAATTAATCGAGTCGATTCTCGAGCTTTTCGAGAAGACTCTATAAATATTTGATTTGTCTTCGAATTTATCATACTCGAACATGTTCGAATTTTTTTCGAGTCGTATCCGAGTCAAAATTATTTAGTTCAATAGTTCGCAAGCCACTCGCGAACCTTAATATTTTATTAATATAATGTAATTACATATACATTTCAGATATTTCGAGTTTTCGAACATTTGTTCTTGAAAAAGTTCGAATAATTTTAATATGTTTGAAGATTTCGGGCCAAACTCGAAATCAAACTTCATTTTTTGCCTAACTCAAGCTAAAATTTTAAAAATAACAGAGTTTCGAATCGAGCTTAAACTTGAATATACTTGATTCGAGCTGAATTCGGGTTTTAAAATTTTACTAATATTCGTCTCAATTCGATTCGTTTACACCTTAGATTTAATACTCGATTTATTTATATGACATTATTTAACTCCGTTGATTGAGATCCAAAATCTTCATGTATCATATATGTAACAGCGTCTAATCCGTGATATATATTTTTTGGTTATATTTTTAAAGGTTTTACCAGGAATATCATATATTCTTGGTTTTGTTTCTTATGAACAAATTTTAACTGTAAATTTAATATAAAAAATGTATAATTTGATTAATTATGTAGTATGATAAATATATTCATTTTTGTTATATTTTTTATTACAATAGAATTTGAAGTCGTTACTCTTGAGTGTCATCGGATTAACGTAATAACATATAAGTTAAGTTAGACATAAATTACACAAGACAAATGACATATTCATCCGAAAAAATATTAATAGAAAAAAATATTGATAAAGAATGTAACTCTTCACTGTTAATAAAATTCTCACATGTTTCACCAACTCCAACTTTTGAATAGCATGTGAAGTATTGTAAAGTTCTAAAAATTATTGTGTTTGGTTAGCATGTGATATGGTAAGCGGAAAAACAGTAATTAGAAATTATATTGTGAAAAATAAGTTTTTTTCACCTTAAAATTAAGATTTTATTATTAATTTCACGAATACGTATTTTGTGATATGGTTTTATAAATTTATATTCATGAAACGAGTTAATCTGATCTATATTTATATAAAAAATTAATATAAAATAATATTTTTTCAACTAAATTGAGTTGAGGCCGAAGTTTTTGTATTTTCCTTAAATATGGTTTCAAAGTTTTGCTCATGATATGTTATTTACATCAGTAATATATAATCCACTCATTATATAATACATGTACTAATTTAATGAATTATAATCATCATTCAATTATAAAATATGAATAAATGACTATGATTTATGAATCAACAAGTATATTATATATTGATTTTTTGTAAACATAGTATACTATATCTATACTACTACATTAAGTGTGAGAACATGATAATAACTACCTAGACACCAAATTTTTTTTTCTAATTTTATCCTTATATGATATTAATATTTCATTTTTGTTTTTTGTTTTTTTTTTAAATTTCAACACACACTTTTATTTTTATTTCAACAATTCAAATATCAATTTAATCCCTCCATAATTTGTCAAATTTCACTTTAATATATCTATAATAATAAAAAAATTGTACACACGCATCGCATGTTGATAGTAACTAGTATTGATAATTATATATTTAATATATGAAAACACAAATGATGTGTGAAGAGCATAGTTTCCAGATAAAATCCCAAAATATTACTCCAATATTGTCGGCTTTCTGGAGCTGGTAATCATATCAACCCGTACGCTCCCATCTCCAGCTCTATCCGCAGATATGGTAATCCATTTTCTCTCCCTCTTCATCTTCTTGATTTCACTCTACTTGTACATATTCTTTTTCCATGAGAAATCCAAGAAAATAACATACGGATTCATAAGCTACCCGATCGTCGGTTCTCTGCCGGATTTCCTCCGCAACCACCACCGCTTCCTAGACTGGAGCACCGAAGTATTGTCCAACTGCCCCACCAACTCCGCCGTCCCGGGAAAGTTAACGGCGTCATCCATGCCAACCCGCAACTAGTCGAGCACATGCTGAAATCCAACTTTGATAACTACCCGAAAGGCGAGCGCTTCAGGACCCTTCTCGAAGATTTCCTTGGAGGTGGAATCTTCAACAGGGATGGGGAATTATGGAGGATTCAGCGCAAAACGGCGAGCTCTGAGTTTAATACGAAATCCCTCCGGAATTTCGTCATGGAAAATGTAACTGTGGAGTTGCAGAGTCGTTTTATCCCGATTCTTGAAACGGCCGCTGAGGAGGATAGGGTTCTGGATGCACAATACATTCTTGAAAGATTTGCGTTTGATTACATCTGTAAACTTGCGTTTAATGTTGATCCAGGTTGTCTGGGCGGAGATGGAACCACGGGTGGGGAATTCATGCAGGCGTTTGAGGATGCTGCTACGCTCAGTTCCGGTAGATTTATGTATGCTCTACCAAGATTATATGTAATTAAGAAGTTTTTCAATCTGGGATCAGAGAAAAAATTGAAAAATTAGTTGGATAAATGAAAAGAGAAGAAGAGGAAGATCGAGAAGTTGTAAAGGTAAGTGAGATGTCTCAAATATGACTTGTCCCATATTGAGTTAATAACCAAGTAATGTCTCCTTACGAAGCTCCAAGTCTCCCTAACATAAATTAAGTTGGCGCTCGCAGTGGGATACTAGTTTATCTACACTCTTGATCAGAAATCATCGACTCCAAAGAGCCAAACCGTTGAATATCCACTGCTAGGCACTGGTTCTTGTACGATGAATTTAGCCACAATATAACCGACCAATGTTTCAAACATATTGTTCTTCGATCATAGACAATTTTAAAAGTTGATTGTGTACGGGAATATTTTTATTTACCATTTCTATAGATTTTTATAGTAAATTTCTCAAGAATGGGAGGGAAGATAAGTATTATTAAACTATTAAAGGAGATTTCTTCTATAATTTTTTTATAGGTCGGATTGATTCGAAAATCCGGACAAATTTTTAGTCTCATAAAATTTTTTGTGTTTAGTCGTTTAACAATTTAAATATTAATAAATAATACTCGATGATCCATAATAAGCTAACGAGAGAAAATTGCGGAATTCATAAATAAACATGGCAAAAATTTGTGTAAGACGGTCTCACGAGTCGTATTTTGTGAGACATATATCTTATTTGGGTCATTCATTAAAAGTATTATTTTTTATGTTAAGAATATTACTTTTTATTGTGAATATCAGTATGGTTGACTCGTCTCACAGATAAAGATTCGTGAGACCGTCTCACAAAAGACCTACTCAATAAACATTATGACCTAACACATAAGAGAGAATATGCTTATCATCACAATGAACTTCACATATAGGCTTCGTCTGAGAGTTCAAAATGGAGAAAAAAGAAGAGATTTGAAAGGAAAAAGTTAAAAATGATTGTATTTAGGAGTTCTCAAGGGAAATAAAAGAAAGGAAACCAAGTGAAAAAGTTATTCTCCACACTTCAAATATTTTCCTCTCAAAATTGAGGAAATAGACACGTGATAGGAGGAAAATTCATCATTTTCTTTTCTATCCTCGAGTCCAAAAAAAATAAGGGAAATTGGACTTCACTCCCCAGCCGTCGTTTTTTTTTGTTTTCAGTCCCTGGGTACTTTTTTAGTACCTCTTTTTCACATGAAGTGTACCACATTTCTACATGAAATGTACCACAATTTGTATGACATAGTACTACAATTTTGTGGGTAGAAAGTGAACCAAAATAAATGTTTTGATTGGTGATTTTTCACCAACTTCCCCAAAAAAATACATACTTTCTCTCTCTTCTTTTGTTTTTTCTTCTTTTGTTTTTTCTCTCTCTACCAACTTCGAAATCAAATCCTAATCCTATGTTTGGAAGCAAAGATTTGTAGGGATTTAAATTTGTAAATCTTGGTTTTAATCTTTTGGTTAGTTTTAATTTTAAAAATGTAATTGGATTTTAAGTAGTTTAACTGTATTTCATTGTGTATAAACAAATATTCTCAAAATTGATCAGAATTAGATTTGAATAAACCTAAAAAAATATCCATAACAAAAAAAATTTAATTATTATCTTTCTATCATCTTTATATGTCATGGTTAGATTAAATGATAAATTTATTTATTTTTTATGTTGCATATTTTATTATTAAAATTTATTCTTATAGTTGTTATGAATATTTAATAATTCTTTATTCAATAATATTTTATTTTTTATTTATAAAATTAGGATATTGTTGAATATTTAGTTTTAAAATAATTTATTTCGTAGAATTTAAATTTGAATATTTATATGTTATATTTGATTATTTTATTTTAATAATTCATTTTGTGTTCATTAACAGTAGTTAATTAATTATTAATTATATAAGAGTTTATGTTGTTTATGTAACACAAATATGTAATTGAAATAATATAGAGAAATATATGATAAAATTAATTTTAATTTTTCAGTTTTTTAATAATATTGTGAATAATATGTTTTAAATATTGATTTATATAAAAGATAATTAAGATTATTTTAGTAAAATTTTCAAATTCAAATCTTGTTTTATATAAACAAGAAATGAATTATAAATAGAATTTTTAAATTTCAAACCAACACAAGATGAAATTTTAAATCTATGGATTTCTAAATCCAATTCTACTTCCAAATTCAAATCCAAAATTTTAAGCATCCACAAGCCTCGTTTGAAAAGAAATATTAGAATTTGTTTATCTTATTTACGAACATAATTCAAGCAACTACACCCAGCAAACACACAAATGATAGATCAAAGAATACAAGGTATATATGAATTTGCTCACTTAATAATTGTAAAAGACAAACTAAAATGGACAATGATCTCCACTGGGATATCAAACTTAACTTGATAATTGATAAAAGGATAGAAGGAGTGGAGAATGACATGAAATCCAGCATAAATATTCTTTAGATTGTTGTACTTTTGACATTGAGATATATTGAGTGGTTTATCTCAGAGTCAGACCATGTCTTACAAACGAAAGGAGAAGAAACATATTTTTGAGATCTGGTTTGGTCCGATGGTGCACGTGATGCAAGTAATTCTTGTTTAAGCCTTATGTCTAACTCTCAACGAATCACAGTTTAGCAATATAGCAGTGTCCGAATAAGAAAAGCAAATGAACTATGTTCAAAAGTAAACAAACCCCTTAAACTCTTATGAAAAAACCATGACAATAAAAGTAAGTTTTAGGATTGTTTCTCTAGGAGTGGTTATAATACTGCTGTACAATTCGGGTCAGGAATTTTCGGGACTGGATTGGGGATGGGTCTGATTTTAGGAAATTTTTCAAATTTTAAGTTAGATGGTCTCTGATGAGAATATTAGTAGTTAATTTAATATTTTAAATAATGAAAAGTATATATGTCAAAAAAAAATTAAATGGGATCATAATGCATAGTAACTGGTAACTGAATCTTGAAATTGGCTTCTTAAAAATGACACTTGAATAATCAAGAATCCCTCTACTTATTACATGAATTTCCCACAAAAACTACGAATCTGCGGTAACTTGAAAACATGTCTAGTCTAGATAATTTCTCGCCAGCTCCATTTCTTTATCTCCATTGGGGATTGATTTTCTACCATTATCAGACTCAAGATCTTCATCTGTTCCTTTGATTTGATCAGTCATCTCTTCTATCGGTTTATACTTGTAAAACCAGGCACACAGCACGTAATATATCGAATTAACCACCTGTATCCCCGTCACAAGCCAGTAGTAATTCTCCAACCGTCCCCTGTTAAGATTCCTATCTGGTAGCCAGTTCGCGCTTGGTCCCGAGTACTTGTGAACTAAAGCTACCATTAGGGTGCTAACGTAGTTCCCGAATCCTATTCCTATCCAGTTTAATGCAGACGCAGTACTTCTCATGCTTTCCGGGGATTGGTCGTAGAGAAATTCCATGTGGCCTACGGCGTAGAAAATTTCGGCTAATCCGTGGAGGCAGTATTGTGGGAGCAACAAGAAGACACTGATGGGGATTATTGCTGCTGGTTTATCGAGAAGATTGTTGTCTAATGCAGCTTGTTTTCGCCTAATCTCGACTAGTGCTGAGGCAACAGTGGCGAATATGTTGATCACGAATCCAATACCCATTCTTTGAAGGTATGTGATTCCTACTGGGTTCTTCGTAAATTTTCGAGAGAAGGGTACGAATAGATGCTCGTATAGGGGGATGCCGATTAAAAAAGTCAGGGAGCTGAATATGGACATGCTGGCTGGTGGGATTTGAAACGAGGGAGATAAACGTCGGTTCATGGTTCGAGCTTGTTGAATGGTGAAGCTGACCTGGTGGGACTGTGCAGCTACTAGAAGTATGTAAGCTGACCAAACAGGCATCATTCTGATTATGGATTTGAGCTCTTCAACTCTTTGGACTGTTGCTAGTCTCCATAAATTCGGCTGGTTCGGCCCTTTCGTGTCGGATTCGGATACAACAGCAGCACGATCGAACCACCTGTACATAAAGAAGCAAGATATAGGCAACCCTTCTTGTCAAAGTACTGAAATTTCCGGCAGCCTTTGCTAGAAATTTCAAGCTCAAAAGCTCGATGGCATTCAAATTCAACAAATTAAACCCCACCTGTGAGTCATAGATCGACCGGGGAATTTACTTCTGTAATTAATAGTCAAGATGCGTTGGGCCGGAATTGTTGAATTAACCGACCAAAACAAATTTTATCAAATACAAAGAGGATTATGATCCATGGCATAGGCTGAGGGAGGTGAGTATAAGGATTAAGGGTTGTCAATGTGTCATACCTCGAGTAAATGAAAGAGAGCCCAACAATAACATTTTATATATAGTCTAAACAAAATTGAACTTATAATTTAGCATCTTACTTGAACTGATTCGAGTAGAGGAGCCTCCCGGTGGTCGATATACCGGCATCCAAATCTCTGTTTTCGTATAGGGCATTTGGGTTATCTGGTGCAATGGCCTTACGTTTCCTCACAGCAGCAACGATTACCTGTGTAAGCCTAACGAATGGACTCCCGGCTGGTTTTATTTTTCGGTATAAGGAGGAGCCGAGAATGAAAGCTACAACAGAAAACGCCATGGCGATTGTCGGAATCCCGAGGCCCCAACCCCAGCCGATGTTATCTTGGATGTAAACTACAACTGTCAGAGCAAGAAAAGTGGCTACTCCCATGCAGAAGTAATACCAGTTGAAGAAATTCCAGCTCCTGGATTCTACTTTGGATTTAGACATGTCGAATTGGTCGGCAGCAAACATGACCACACAAGGCCTCATCCCACCGGCACCTAATGACATTAAAAGAAGGGAAATGTACAGAATCCATAGCTGTTGGCCGGAGGCCTCCTTGCAGTCAACCTGAGCAGGGCATGGCGGCGGCCGTAGCTGAGGCAGGACTGCCGAAACCGTGAGGGTAGCCATTCCCTGTTACAAAGCATTTCATTTCGGTTTTATTTGATCTACTTTTGTTGGTACTTTGCTTGTATATATATTGCATGGATACGGATGTCATATGACACTACATGGTATGATGGTAATGAGATGTATTGTACGAACAATTGGGAGATTTGACTGTTTTATTTCTAAAATAAATATTTTCCCGAACAATAAATAAAAAAATATTTTTGAATGCATAATTAAATATATATGTACGTATGTTTTTTTAAAAAAAAACAATTTAAGAACCTGCCGTCACTATTTTTGGTGTACTCTGGATAAACTCAAAGTGTAGACGCAATAATTTTCAAACCACGTTGACCAAATATATCACACTAGACAAGCCATGTGTGACGTACACAAAGTTGGGATGGCAAAGACAGCCATAGATTGAATCTCTAAACTCGTGGTATATATATATGTGTGTGTGTGTGTGTGCTAGTATGTGTGTGTATATATATATATGTGTGTGTGTGTGTGTGAGTGTGTGTGCGTGCGCGCTAGTAGCAAAGCACGTGAGAACTTGAGTACATTATGAATATTGATCATAAATTTACAAACGCATGTAGAAACATAATTTTTCACAAATTATTCAATAACAAATATTATTTCACAGTTTATTTATCATTTTAAACAACCATAGTTTAGTTTCTTCAATCTTTTTCTTGCATGATTTTCGAATTTTTCAGTATCTTTTTCATATTTTTATTTATTTTTCCTGCTTCTTTATTCGATTAAATTCAGCAATCATATCATCATATCTAATTTTTATGTTTCTTTTCGTCGTCGGATTTGATTTTGATTAATCTCTTTGATGCTTGCGTGTTTTTTCCTGTGATCTTCCTATTTTGTTTATTTGAGTCGTTCATGCTTTGAGTCTAAATCCATTTTATTTTTCTTGTTTTTTTGAAGTCTCACTCGGTTTCTCCACATATTATATTATATCTATTTTTCAATAGGATCATAATTAAGTATATTAATTAATTGTTAATGAGAAAAAATATATACCTGAATTTTGAAGTATAATGAGGAAAAATGGAGTAATTAAAATAGATATGATGTATATATTAATTTTAAAATTATTGATATAATTACTTGAAATAAAATTTATGAGAAAATATATGAAATTTCAAGAGCAGAAAATACATTAGGAAAAAACCCTTTCAAGATAAGGGATGTAGATATATATTTTATTAGGGAGGCAAAAAAAATTGAAAATAATTCATCATCGGAAAAGTCCAAAATATAACGATATTTTCTTCCTTTAAAAAAACTAATGGGACACCTCGTAATTTTTAGGTACAAATATTAATATTTAAAGTGTTACTAAATGTTTTTTAAAAATTTAAGTCATAACATCATAAAATATGAAAAAATATGCATATATTCACATAATTCAAAAACTATTTTAGAATATATATATATCACACACAAAATATATATAATCATTAAAAATTAATAAATAGCAAAACAATATTTATTGTTTTGAATAATGTCGAATATAACAAAAAACAATTAAGCAATTCTCACTTTATTTTTAATTAATTTTGCTGCATTTATAAGTCTACATAATAGTTAAAATTGCCATAACAGATATAAAAACACTTTTAAAGTAGTTAATAATGTCAAATATTACAAAAAAAATGAGAATTGATAGAGAAAAATGATGAGAGATTTCAAAATTTTCAATTATAATTTAGAATTTATGATGCATGGTTTGAAAAAAATAAAAAATTAAATTAAATAATTTATTTTGTTTAGTGAAACATTTTGTCAAAGAAAGTTTTCTTGAATAATTTTCATCAATTGTTTGACTTAATGTATTTAAGAAAAATTTCAAATTCAAAATTTATTATTAACTTAAATTAATGTAAAATTAATTGAGTTATGATAGGAATAAATATTATAGGATAGAGCGTTTATCGCTTTATCAAAAGTTATAAGTTATGATAGCAACGCTTAAACGTTAACTCAAATCTTTTAAAACGTACAATAGCTCAAGATTCATGTTTTGATTGCTCTATCCAGCATGCACAATTATTGTACCTCATCAATTGCGCTCTTTGCAATAAATGAGAATCGAACTTATGACATTGGCTTTGATACCAATTGTAGGATCAGACATTTGTCGTTTTACCAAAACTATAGCTTATGGTAATGGTGCAACTCAAATATTTTAAATGGTATAGTAGCTCAATCGTCATGATTCGATCGATGTATCCAACAAGGACAATTATTGCACTCTAACAATGTCAGTAATTACATTAATTGCAATCTATGAGCATCGATCTCATGACTTTGGCTCTTATATATATACCAATTTTAGGATCACACACTTGCCGTTTTACTAAAAGTTATAACCGGGGTAACGATGCAACGTTAACTAAAATCTTTTAAAATCGTAAAACAACTCAAACGTCATATTTCGATTGTTCTACATTTCATAAACAATTATTGCACTGACAAATATGGTATGGATGTTATTTTACATTCTAGAAATCATTTCTCTAAATCAAATTTATATATTCTCACTAATTAAATAATTTCATCGAGCACAAAGTAATTTTAATTACTAATAATAATTTAAACACAAATATTAATTGTTGGGGTGATCACCCTATGTCTTCACATATGCTCTATTAAGTTGCAAACATAGTAATAATGCACAATGAATTGATAAACATAACTTAGTTAATTTAATAAGTGAGTAATATTAAATAACAATGTTGTTGTTTTGAAATGTTAAAAATAGTTTTTATATATATAAATTCATCATATATAATGATAAATTAATTAATATGTGGAAGAGAGAAAAAATTGTTTTTTATGTATGTAATTTCATCATATATAACGAGAAATTAATTAATAGGTTGACAAGAACAAACAAGATAACAAATCAATATATTATATATGATGATGTCGTAATAGAATAATGCTAATATAATCATACTTTGTATTATGTTTAGAACGCAATTGAAAATTGGATAACAAAATATATAATAATAGAAATTTTAATTTTAAAAACATTATTATCTAAAAGATTATCATAATACATAATGAATCATAAGTGAAATCACTAAATGATTGAATAACTGTTTATTTAATTATTACTTAAATCAATTTATTGTGTTGAAAAATAATATTTAAAATGTGTGTATTGAATATTTGAATGTTGAATATTTGAAATTTGAAAATTAGGTAAAATTAGGTGTTGAATATTGAAATTTGTGTGTGATGATGAAGGTAATGATGTAATTTATTTTTGGATTATTTTGTAAAAATTTTATATAAATAGATCTCTCATTTGTGAAGAAAATCACAATTGAGTTGAGAGAAAAATATTATAAAGTGTGTAGTGTGATAATTTTGAGAGTTTGAGATTTTTACTTTTTACCGTAAATTTTTACTTTTTCACAACAAGTTATCAGCACGAAGCTCTAAAAGTCCTCCATATTTTTCCAAGCTCCAAACAGAAGAAAAAGGTAACAAAAGTAAGAATATTTATTTTATTGTTTATATATTTACTATATAATATAATGTTATTATAAATAATAAAAATAAATTTTTCAAAAAACTTGTTATATAAATCCTGGGAGGATGTTAAGACGACATCCCACACTCTCGGTAAGGAATACGACAAGTATAAAAGTCTATAAGGTTTTTAAACAAAATATCTTATGACACCTCATTATAATATTGTGATATGATATACATAATTATTTAAAACATTACTAATATTATATACACCATATTATTACCATAAAATTATACAAATACATACATTTATTTTCTTGTACACAAACGGTCATAAACGGTAACAAAACGGCTAGTTTTTGCCCTATAAATATGATCTCACAAACACATTCAATCACTCCAACTTTCTCTTCTTCTCTAAAATTATTCTTCATCAAATTTTTGAAGAAAAAAGAAGATGGCTTTCACAAAGTTATTTTTAATTATTTTGGTTATAATACTCACGAATCTTGTACTTATCGGAGAATATCCTCCTCATGTGTTTTCTTTATTTTTACGAATGCTTGTATTTGTTGTTTATCCATTACTTTGTATTGCAATATTCATTAACTAATAAAATGCATCATAATTTTTTT
>NC_133318.1:16736919-16739695 GCF_012295235.1 Primulina huaijiensis
CAATTGAAATTCCAAAGAAACAAATTGAACAAAGTCATGATGTCGTAAAACGCCTGAAGCGTGGAAGGCCAGTCGGTTCCAAGGATAAAAATCCTCGAAAAAGAAAATTTATAGAGAAACACAATGATCACAAAATAGAGAATGATGTTCCTGAAGAAACACATGATGATCACAAAATAGAGAATGTTGTTCCTGAAGAAACACTTGATGATGAAAATGTTCTGTCAGAACCACAAACTGACGAGAATCATGAAATCTCTATTAATTATATTAATACTGGAAAAATATGGAACCGAAAAGATATAGAAGAAATTGATGATATATTTTCTTATAATGTGGCAATCGACATCATAAATGATAATGAAGATCATGGACCAAAATCTTTTCGTGAATGTAAAAATCGGCATGATTGGATAAAATGGAAAGATGCCATCCAGGTTGAATTGGATTCGCTAAATAAACGTAATGTTTTTGGACTTATAGTCCTTATACCTGAATGTGTAAAACCTGTTGGATACAAATAGGTTTTTATTCGAAAGCGAAATGAGAAAAATGAAATAGTAAGATATAAACCTCGACTTGTTGCACAAGGTTTTTCTCAAAGGCCTGGAATTGATTATGAGGAAACGTATTCTCCCGTGATGGATGCAATTACGTTTCGGTATTTGATTAGCTTGGCAGTATCTGAAAATTTAGAAATGCGTCTTATGGATGTTGTTACAGCTTACTTATATGGATCACTTGATAGTAATATATATATGAAAATCCCTGAAGGATTTAAGATGCCTGAAGCACAAAGTTCAAAACCCAGAGAATGTTATTCTGTGAAATTACAAAGATCATTATATGGATTAAAGCAATCTGGCCGAATGAGGTATAATCGGCTAAGTGATCATTTGATGAAAAAGGGATATGCAAATAATTTAATATGCCCTTGTGTTTTCATTAAGAAAACCACATCCGGATGCGTAATTATTGCTTTATATGTTGATGATTTAAACATCATTGGAACGAATGATGAAATTCATGAAGTTGTGTCATACTTGAAGGAAGAATGTGAAATGAAAGATCTTGGAAAAACCAAGTATTGTCTGGGTTTACAAATTGAACAAAAAGAATGTGGAATATTTGTTCACCAGAAAAATTATACAGAAAAGATCCTTAAACGTTTTAATATGGATAAATCAAATCCTTTAAGTACGCCATTGGTTGTTAGATCATTAAACATAGAAAAGGATCCATTTCGTCCATGTGAAGATGATGAAGATATTCTTGGTCCAGAAGTACCATATTTAAGTGCTATCGATGCCCTTATGTATCTTACAAATTGTACAAGGCCTGATATATCTTTTGCCGTAAATTTATTGACAAGATTTAGCACATATCCAACAAAGAGACACTGGAACGGAATTAAACATATATTCCGTTATCTACGAGGAACGACAGACTTGGGACTTTTGTATTCAAAAGATGCTAATCCAAGTATAATTGGTTATGCCGATGCTGGATACTTATCTGATCCACACAAGGCAAGTTCCCAAACTGGATATGTATTTACTCGTGGAGACACTGCAATTTCTTGGCGTTCACAAAAACAAACGCTCGTAACAACTTTATCAAATCATGCCGAGATTATTGCACTACATGAAGCAAGCCGTGAATGTGTGTGGTTAAAATCAATGACCCAACATATCCAAATCTCATGCGGATTATCATTCGACGAGAAGCCTGTGATACTATATGAAGATAATGTTGTATGTGTTGCTCAAATGAAAGAAGGATACATAAAAAGAGACAGAACTAAACATATTCCTCCTAAGTTCTTCGCATTCACCAAGGAGCTTGAGAAGAATAAATATATTGATGTTCGTCATATTCAATCAAGTGAAAACTCATCAGATCTCTTCACAAAGGCACTTCCTACGAAAATATTCAGAAAGCATATATATAATATTGGGATGCGCAATCTACGAAATCTGTGAAGAATTGTTCGTGTCAACATGAGGGGGAGTTTATGTGACTGCACTCTTTTTCCCTTACTATGGTTTTTATCCCAGTGGGTTTTTCCTAGTAAGGTTTTTAACGAGGCAGTATAAAAACACGTAATGAAGACAATCATTATGATCATCATCACAAGGAGGAGTGTTGAAAAATAATATTTAAAATGTGTGTATTGAATATTTGAATGTTGAATATTTGAAAGTTGAAAATTAGGTAAAATTAGGTGTTGAATATTGAAATTTGTGTGTGATGATGAAGGTAATGATGTAATTTATTTTTGGATTATTTGTAAAAATTTTCTATAAATAGATCTCTCATTTGTGAAGAAAATCACAATTGAGTTGAGAGAAAAATATTATAAAGTGTGTAATGTGATAATTTTGAGAGTTTGAGATTTTTATTTTTTATCGTAAATTTTTATTTTTTCACAACATATTGGAATTTGTCAACATTTATCATTTCTTATCATCTACATATAAATATCAAGAGCTTCATAAATTCTTTGATATTAATTAAAAATTTTAATTTAAATAGATAAAAAATTCTTAAGTTCCTAAAAAAATTATTTTATAATAATCTAATATACTTGTAATAGTTTAAGAAAGTTGGAAACATATAACAGAGATGAAGAGTTCACAAAATTTATTAGTTATATCTGAAATATTAAACATTTTATTAGAAATTTTTAACTTTTAGTATTTCTTACCAGCTATATAAAAATATCAAGAGTTTCACAAATTTATAGACATTAATTAATAAAAACAACTTAAATTAA
>NC_133318.1:16740019-16777172 GCF_012295235.1 Primulina huaijiensis
TATATATATGAGAGATCGACAAACCATGATGTATATTATGGAACCGACGATGATGGTCCGAAAACGACCTGCGAACGAGTCCGCGATGAAGGCGCCAAGAAGCGGGGTGAAGTTGGAGGTTCCGCCGAAAGTGGTGATGGTGTTGGAAGCCTTAACAAGAGGCAGGTTCAAAATTTGAGTGAGGTATGTGATCATGTTGGCATGAAATCCAGCACCGGCAAATCTGTCGCACATTTCATTTGCTGTAAAAATGCTCATTTCTTGTCAGTTTCGAGTCGTGCTTAACGATAGATTCAATGGTTTTAAATTTTTTTTTTTTGGTCATATAATGTCTATATTTATTTTCCATTGATCCCACATAACAAAAAAGTTAGGGCACCACCCTCGAGGTAGGAAACTAATAATTAAATATTTGTTTCGTGAGTCAATTTTGTGAAATTTTAAATTTGATCTCGAGGTTGCTGGCTATCACTCTAGTCTTATAAGTTATGATTTTGTTAATAATAATTAAAGAAAAAGATGGATCACCCATCAGATAAGTTATTAGGCGAAGGAAACTATTCAAGAAAATGATGTTTATATATTTAACTAGCATATCGAGCCTATTTGGTACGAACATTTGGAGAGAATACAATTATTGTTTTGAAAATATATTACAATTTACGTAATTTTTACATGAAAAAAGCTACACACATTTAACAAGGAAAGATTTCAAAATTTTCTTTTAGTTTAATAGATTATCTTTTGTTTTTTTTAAATTTTGTCTAGTTGAAATGCTAACATGATATTTGATATTACTAAAATAGTATTTATTTTTAATTAAGTTTTAGTTGTAATCTATCATTAAATCATATTCATTATCTCACACAGAATCATTTGCACCAAAAACTGTATTAATAATCAATAATTAGGTAATTAATATGATCAGATAAAAATTCACTTGGAACTTATGCATATCAGACAGTATTAACACCCTAGTGTATTTCACCATGTGAAGAAGATATTAAACTACTCTTATATCATGCTGTCAAGTTCGAAATCAACTAAAATTCCTATTTTCTATCACCAATTACCTTAAAAATATATTAATAGATGATTTGTAATCTATCTGACACCAAAATCTCGAATTTGAGACGAGATATCGGGTTCAAAACTCAGTTGTAACTATATAAGCTGTGATTCTTGTGTGACGTTAATCATGAGAAGCTAGCGACATTGATACATTATGATTTCGATTTTTCCAAAAAAAAAAAAACGAAGTCCTAAATATTTCGTCTCTTCGACGAATAGAAAGAAGATTATAGAGAATTCGAACGAGAAGATCGATTTATATAGAGGGACGGATTCTCACCGAGGATGAATGGCATCGTTCTAACACCTCCCAACTTCCTTTTCCTCCCTTCTTCTTGGTTATCTCCATTTTCATGATTACCCTTTTTCTGAAACTTGTCGAGCTTCTCCATGGATTTAGATGTGAGACTTTGGAACAAAATGAAGATGGAATTTATAGGAAGTTCTTTGCCTTTCGAGTGTGAGAGTTGTAGTGATTGACGGGGACCTCAATATAGGCACGTACGTGATAGATATGATATCCTTGTCTTTGTGTTGAACGACAGAGGATAAAGCACTCCACGAATTAATTTTTTTTAAAAAAAAATTAATGTTTTACTTGTTTTCCCCCCCTAAAATAATAATAAATATAAGTATCACCTATAAGAAGTTAATTACCATTTTCATCATTATTTCAATTAAAGCAGCATTTATGATTGTAATGAAGAAAGTGAGTTTGGATACATATAAACACAATTACCGGATCTCCAAAAAAAGTGTTTTTAAGTTAGTAATACTAACAAACGCTTGTGGTGTTCACCATTCGGCTAACCGCCACAACTAGATATGGTAATTTTTCCCACGGGTTTGGAGATCCGTGGAGAAAACCGAAAGGGGGACGGGGATCTCGATTTTTTCGGGTTCAGGGATTATTCTAACACTAGGCTTTGAATTTCTGGTGCTAAATTCATAATGATGAATTGTTCGTGATTGTTGCAAATTAAAAGAAATTTCTTCATTCATAGAATTTAACAATTCGATATCAATTGATCCAAGATGTAGTTTGTATGGTAGAATATAGTGAGTCAAGAGGTAAGACGTTCAATCTTTATGTCTCTGTCATCTCGACTTTGAGTCTGTCACATAGAATTTATCCAGTATAGTTTACCGGATTACATGCTACTACTTGACCTGTATACATAGAGAGAGCTAATGAATTAGAATACGTATAAATAAATTCCCATGTGAAGAACAGAATGTAAACCTGGCACTAAAATTTACGCGGGAAATTTTGAGCAATAATTCTGTGGAATTGACGAATTTGCTGACATATCTGCTTACGTCAAAAACTCATAAATATGGTTGAGTTGGCTGTATTTTACGCATTTATGGTATATAATAATATAATAATAATGACAAATAAAGAAAAATAGTATGAGAAAGATTGGCGAACCCACTTCAATCATCAATTCAGGGGCGTAACTTCGTCAGAGGCTGGGGTGAGTTTTAGCCCAGTCTATTTTTGGGATTAATGTGTATATATAGTTATGTATTTTAAAAATTTTAGTCACTGTGCAAAATTTTTATATATGGATTTTTATGAGTTTTAAATAATCTAGCATTTGAGGTTATTCTATATTTATTTGGTTANAACTTATTTTAATATGAATTTATTTTAAAATTTCATTATTATAAATGATATGTATCATGTATCTTGATATATTAAATTCTTAAAATGATTTTTAAAATTTATCTAGTTCATATTATACAAAATATAGCAAAAAAAATTAAAAAATACATTAAATAATATTTACATTTTCAATGTTCAGTCCACGCTATTTTAAAATCTTGCCTACGCCCCTGATCATCATCGAACCCATAAGTTCTTGATGAATATATAATGGTGGCAAGTTTATTTTCATGAAAAGTCCCCATTCAATCTTATATTTTGTATGTTTCTCGATTTAATCCTAACCGATCTTCTTATTGGGTCCAAATAATCATAAACGTTACTGACTTTTTCTAAAAATTTACGCGATGATATGATAGGACGTGGATCTCACGGTCCTAAATATATTAGGTTCGTTGGATTTGGCACATAGATTTAAATTCACGCTTTACTTCGCATGAAAAAAAGAAGAGAGAATCGATGATCATCATTAGATCTCACGGCGTGATAAGGCGTTTTGATGTGACGGAACAGACCAATGTATAAGCCCTTTAGTGTTTCAAAAGTTGACTAATTTGTGCCAAGATGTGCATCTTCAATTAAAACTGTCCAGACAAGGGGCAAGAAGCTAAACAGGCACTAATGAAGCAATGATACCACAACCAATACGCATCCTTGAAGCAAAATATTTGGATATTCGTCTATCAGATTATACCACACAAAGCTGACATCTACCCACTACATATAACAGATAATGCATGTCATTTCGGTAATAGAAGGAGGGAGGCCAGGGCCAGTAAGGAAAATGGACCCTACAACACCTAGTCTTTAAGAGTGGAGCACTACTTAGATTGAATTGAGGAGTCATTCGAGTCTAAGTGCCGCTTCCTATTCCCAGTCACTCAAACTGATGATAATGGAATAGGAACAAATGAGAATTATGCATAATGACATTTGGTCATCATTGGCCATTTTTTAGGCCATTTGGTTAGTTGATAGATCAAGTAATATTGCAACCATCTTCAGCTCTACAGGAAATGTCCTCTATAGTATCAATGAACTAACATTTGGAGCCACAGGAAGTGCAGATGATTCATGAAAAGATGTATCCCAAAGCATAAAACCATCATTGTAGCAGGCTGATATATTAAAGATTCATTAACAAAATCATTCAATGCTGGTGAAAAATAAGTGTGAGTATCAAGTTACGATTCTTGTTTTTGAAATTCATTCTCAAAGTCTTCTACTGAAATCAAATCCTTCATTCCAAAGGGACCTAAATATCACAATCCAAGAATCTCAGCCTTGTATTTATGGCCTTTTACGGAAAATTAAATAAGTTAATGAAGCAATCAATAATATATTTCCAGTCAAACCGCATAGACCTTATAAATATGCTTTTAGAGTTATCTGATGTACGTTAGTGTTCTCTCAATCATGAAGAATTGGACTGATACATTGGAAGATATGACAGGTATACATAAAGCTAAATAAAAGCAATTGGGAATTAAAGTTAATAAATTAATAACACTCCATCATCCACTCCCTGTAGCTAAAAATGTAAAGTAGAGCTGTAAATGGATCATTCCAAACATTTATCCGTCGCCACATGGAATATTTAGGTTCATCTCTCATCTGTAACTTTCCAAATATCGAGACATAAATAGCCAAGTTACTAGAATTCAATGGACTGATTAGACATGAGAAAAATTCTACCCAAACTATATTCTAATAAAGAATGTTTTAGCATAAATATTTAAAGCGTCTGCAAAATCTTGAACAGTCAAATAAATAGAAAATATCAGCTAATTGAAGTCCAGAATTAACATTCCAAGCTTTTTCAATTGAAATCCCTTAGTCTTTTCTTCAGCACATCCATGGACTTTTTTCTAGCACTTTGCTTGGAGGCCCTGTTTGAAAGACTACCAAAAAGTCCATCAGGTGAATCCTTGTACTTCTCACAGATGGCAGCCACTTTTTTATAGTCAAGAGCGTTGTAATTCTTTACCCGTATCACGGGATTCATAAAGTTTTCAGGTTGACTGCTCAAAAGAAGGTTTATCAATTGCCTGGCTTCTACCAAGCAACTTCTAAAGCTCCCATCTTTGTATATTTCATGAACGCCAGTTGAGTGAAACCTTTCATCCGCAAAAGACTCCAAAGCCTTCAAATCGTTGTTAATGCTCATGACTGCGTTAACACTAAATCTCTTCACACTGTCACTGAGAAAAGCTCCAACGATAGAGTTAGATATATGTTCAAAAGCACCACTACCAACTTTGTACAAAGCATCCCGAGGTAAAATTTGTTCAGCAGAGGACAAAACAGTGTCAAGGTAAATGATGACCTCATTTATGTACTCATTCGCATGCTGAGGTGCATCATCGGAAGTCCAATTCACATTTTCAGTAAGTGTCATAAATTCATCTGACTTAGAGTTAACTAAACTCAGCAGAGCAAGATAAGCAGCATCCCTTGAGGTTCGAAAAACAACCTTGGCCGTTAAACCACCTTGCGGTCTATCGATTGATCTGACGGGAATTCCACATTGTTGTGCAGCATGCTGGAGAAAATAATCGCAAGCCCTCTCTAAAACAGCCATATTAGCAGCAATCCCCATTGCCTGAGACACACCAATGCTGCCACCATGAATTGTGTTAAGAATGACTTCATTTAACACGTCAATCAAGAGCTTGTCCAGGTGTTTCCGCACAAAATCAAAATAGTTCATGTCCGCCCCATAAGACAAGTAATTAACAGAATCCTTGACAAACGAACGAACAACTCGACAACATTCTGGCACCATGGAGGAGAAAGGAGCAATATATGGGAAGGCCGGCATTATGTCTGAGGTTTGAAGATGGAATAACAGAACATTTGCCTGGTAATCTGACTCCTTTTTCATCACCATCTGCTCATACGAGTCATTTGCAATGATGTCAGTAATTTGTTGCCGGCACTCAGTTAAAAGAAGCTCGTGATATTTGCCACGACTACTGTTTAAAGTCCCAAGAATCGTGGCCACTTCATAACCATACTGCCTGAGGGTTGCACCGAAGAGGGTCACACAATCCTTTACCAGGAGGAGATGACTTGCAGTATCCATATGGGAAAACTGTTCTTCCAAGATTGAAGTTACTTTAGCCACAGCAGTTTCCCACATTGTCTCAAGCTCTGTGGGTGAAAGTAACCCACCAGAAGTCCTTAAGACCCGGTCTTCGACGATAAAATAACCTGCAACAAGAGCCAAGAAGGTCCGATGGGATTCAAGGAATGGCTGGGTGGACGATATCTGTAAGTCTGAATTCAGCTGCAAAAAACGATTTTTGTGATAATATTCACGAAATTGATCTTGGATGCCAAGACAATTGTGAATGTGATAAGCTCGATAAAGAGGTGTTAGATCAAATTTTAGAACAGAATTCTCATCGATTTTTTCGACATCCAGTGTATAGGTGAAATCTCCTAAACCCAAACAATTCTGTTCCTCTGCTTTTCTTTGACGAGCCAGCATGTCCTCTTCCCTTTGCCGAGCAGATGCAGCATATCCAATAGCAGTTTGTCCAATATCCTTCGCACCGCTCCTAATTTGAACTAGCCATTCATTAACTTCACTGCATACCCTCTTCTCAATATGCAACTTTAGTAAGGGTATCCTCTTAGCTATAAGTGATTGCAGTGCCTTCACAGGAATGTTATGCAAATATTTCTCAATCAGATCAACAGCTTTTAAAGCCGGATAAAATCGACCCTCAGAAACATGATAATTACACTTCACACAAAGATCCAACACTTGAACACAGCTCTTCGACATCTCAATGGCTTCGGTAACATTCTTCTTGACTGAATAAGATTCGAGAAGGTCTTCAAGTTTCATTAGAAGTGCGCTACCAACCTCTTGTAACCTAAAGTTATCACTCGCCAGCTCACTTTTCAGCTCTTCCGCATCAACCAAGACACCACGTAGCTCGTCAACCGCAAGAATGAATTCTTCATAGTGAAGCTTGCAAAGCTCCTCAATCTCAACTTCTTTCTTTTTTACTACATGCTTAAGTTGCAGCAAAAGCGCTTCAGGTTTCCCTGTCTCAAAAGAAAGCCTAACCATAGGTCCCAAATCCTCCCCATTACTGATCATAGTCGCAAGAACAGAGTCCTCCCCTGTATCACCATTCTCAGTCATTGTTCTCCTCTTCGTTTTTGCATTCATGGTTGATATATCGAATGGAAATTCCTGTAAAAAAATAAAATAAAGTTCAAGATACTTTAACAATTCAGTACCTCCAAACACTCCCACACCTAATGAATTTTGTTCATGAAAAAGAAAAGCCAAAAGCATACCAAAGACAGGAAAAGTACTAATACACTAAACAAATAATTCTGTTTATGTAAATCAACAATGGTTATATAATTGGAAAACTGATTCCTCTCTATATTTGATATCTAGACCAAAGGCAAAAGACAAAAACTTGTATGAGACGTTCTCACGGGTCATATTTTGTGAGACGGATCTTTATTTGGGTCATCCATGAAAAAATATTACTTTTTTATGCTAAGAGTATTACTTTTTGTTGTGAATATCGATAGAGTTACCCGTCTATTAGGATCCGTGAGACGGTCTCACGTAAGAATCACCCAAGGCAAAAAAGGAACAAATAGCCATAACCCATCACAGAAGAAATTACCTTTTGGGGAATTTGCAATCCCGTTATTAAGATATTTTCTTTCAAATCCAAACAAAATAAAAACCAAATAGAACCCAAAAAACAAAACACCGCAAGCTAAGGGGACTTCATTCCATGAATTTATGTTTCACTCTCATCATCGCAAAAGTTGCATACCAGACAACGAAGATATGTTGAAGATGAAAACTAAAAATACAGATTACACCTAAAAAGAAGTAGAATACAAAAGGTCTGGGCTTTTAAAATAAAAATTCCTCCATTTACCTGAAACAGAGGAGCTCGACTCCGATCAAAAGTCAAGAAACGAGCCCCAGAATTCTGGTTTGACTTTTCGATCGAACGTGAGCCCAAATTCTGTAACCCCGGTTCTGAGCATTGATTAATCTTTCTGGGCTCTTCTCTTTCTTCACGTCCAAGGATTTGCTAACTCTTTTCGATGATTTTTATGATTGCTGACGTTAATTATTCGATAAATAACTGAAATTTATGAATTTCTTCGAATTGGGTTTGTATTAAATGATATAAGTGAGCATCATATCAATCCTAGTCCAAGAAAGTGAGACAGACATTCCCACTTGAAGCAAAAGTGAGACCGCTGCCCCATCTCTTCATACATTTTCTTTTCCAAATATTAAATTATCTATAGAAGGATTTGAAATTGATTTTGATTATAATTTTATTAATTATGATGAATTAATAAATAAAATATAAAATATACACTTTAATTGTTTACATATTATTAGTATAAATTATAAATAGATTTCAAATGACATCATAATTAGTTGAAATTGAAATTCATTTTAATTAGCATGCAATATTATATAAGCATGTAAGAGTTTTATTTGAAGTTTATGATCTTTTTTTTATAAATAATAAAAATAAGTTTAAATATATTTGAAATTCATATATTTGAAATCTATCGATCCAAACACAATATAACCACAATAGTTTAATAATACATTTATAAGATTATACATTGGACTTCTCTTATTTTAATTAAAAAAAATTTAATGTTAACGGTGTAATTCTAATATTTTAAATCATAAAATAATTAAAATAACATGTTTCTATTATTCTCATAATCAAATCAATTATTGCGTCCAATTGGGTTTTTAAGGTAATACACTTCATTTTTGTCATTTGAAAATAAACTTTTAGAGGATCCTAGTGAAAGTATATAGTTTAGTCAAAAAAAAAAAAATACATAGGTTTTTCACTTTCAAATAGAGAGAGATCATGAGACCGAACTTGTAGCCTAGTGGTCTCACCCGCCAGATTAGCTGGCTTCTCTCTCCGAGTTCGATCTCCCTCCCACGCGTGTAAAAAAAATAGAGAGAGATCATAGTACTTGAATATGAGTGAAGAATATGAATAAATTCTTTATTTGTTTCTAGATTTATTTTACGCAAAACAAAAAAAAAATATAAAATAATAATAAAGCTTAATTTTAGAAGTCTCAAATGATAATACTTGCCATAATATCGGGCATACCCAAGTATGTAGAACAAGAGTTAATGAATAATGCGTGGTATAGAGATATATGATCTAGAGATAGAACGATGTATTAAACACATTTCATGCACTTCGAAATGTCGATTACACTATGGCTCTATAAACATTTGTTTCAATTGTTCTATAAACATCTGAACATCCAGTGATCCAGACAAATATCATGAGATTTATGTTAGCAATTGTATTGCTTGTTTTGCCGATTGCAGCGTGTGGAAAATTATATTTTTGGTTATGTCGTCCCCCTTGGCACATTGTTCCCGATAAATATAAATAGATAAAGATCTGTCAAACCTCCATAATTTAGAAAAAAAGATATCCAACAGCCATATTGAGCTCAATGAATAAACTAGTCATAAGCTTCTCATATCCAATATTAACACAAAATAGAAGGTAGATATCATTATTTAAAAGGAACTACAAGCTTACCATCGTTTGTTTATGATAAATACATGATAAAGCACATGCCTGAGCAAAAGTCACAGTTGGCTGTAAGGTTACATATGAGTAGATTAAGTTAGGATAAGCCCAGAGGACTTCTATAACTTTGCTATCTACAAAATTCATTGAGCAGATGCTTCTTAGCTTCTCCTATTCGATCATCAGTTAGTAACTAAATGAGACGCAGATCCTAGAAATGGAAGCATGCATGAGTATGTTACGTACTTGACGCTATCGATCAACACAACAACAAAAATTCGTGAGATGGAGTTCTTTCCCATAACACCATCAACGTCACTATCACCTGTTTCTCTTGGATCCACCAGCACCGAAACCACCATTGAAGATGTTAAATTATTACCATCCAAATTATCTTTTCGTGAATTTCTTTGTCTATGTTCTTCAGAAGTATTGTGATGGGATTCAGGGAGGGGAATAGGGTGATCATGAAGGAACCTTCGGTTTCTTCCCTTGTTGAGATGTGTAGAATTTTGAGCCTGCTCTTCAGAAATGTTTTTTTGAGTGGAGGCTGGAATTATGACTCCTGAAACAGAAGCTTGTGATATGTCAAACTGGAACACTTCGGTGCACATCCCAGAGCTCAACATTGGCCCTGATCACAAATAAAAGCAAGATAGTGTAACACTTGTGGAAAGAAATATATATGAGAGCTCCATTCAAATTGTTTTTACCCAAAAATTACAGATCAAAGACTTGTTTGCAAGTGGGAGCAACGTGAAACGGTCACAAACTAAAAGAAACAAGGGTATACTCAAATAATGTACAGCACTTCATCTTGGTTAAGTATTGTCCTGATGGATATTTCAATCCATTAATTCACAAAATTATGGAATGGAAGGCAGTAAAAAGATGACGAATTAAGAGGCGATATATAATATAACCTAGTTTAATCAATGTACTCCTATTAATGCTAATAGATTACTAAATAGCTTCTAGCATAGCAAACCGACAAGTGGGGAAAAAAATTCTTGCCAAAATATTTATGCAGATCTAGAATAGTACACAAGAACAAGTATGAATAATGTACAACACAGAACATCTTTGCAGACGATCTATCATCTAAACATCTAAATATTTCCAAAACATATCTACCACACAAGCCACATTTATTCATTCAAAAAGTATCAAGATTTGATTTTTAACTCGCTGTCAAAATTAAAGCAAGCAAGTCAACAGTGAAGTGTTTTAGTCCTAACCCAAATTAATTAAAAATACTGAATAAAATGAAAACCAAATGCAAAGAAAGGTCAAGATTACCGGCAAGGCCTTCACGAAACCATTGATGAAGACTACCATCAGTCGCTGTCGACTTCAAATTTTCCCTGTCTTCTGTATTGGAACCGAGGGCCCTGAGGTGGGGATGCCTGATACCACTCCTTCCCACACCAGGAACAGGAATAGCAGAAGCCAAACCTACAGGAACTGCCAAACCAGTCTCTCCATCCACCTCTGTGTTAGATGCCATGGCTTTCTCACTTGCCAAAACTGAATGAATGATCAAATTTCCATCAATCTTCACAAGCTTATCATTTCTGGGAACATACAATGAGGCAATAAGAGGTTCAGTCCCATTGCCGACATGAGAAAACTCGTCAGCATTTGGCTCACCTCCACCACCGTTACCTCTTTGACAACTATTGACACTGCTATTATTACGACTAAAATCTCCCCTACTGCTAAATTTCTCGCCATTTGCAGTCTCATTGACCATCAGCAGCCTCCCATGATGTTTCTCGTAATATCCATCACCAACATAACTTTCTCCACCAGTGAGTGCCTGCCTAACTCCTCCATACTTCACATTGATGATTGGAACCAAGCCCCCAAACAACATAATAAAAAGAAGCAAACCTAGAAAACTAACACTGGCAACCTTCTTACTCTTTTGCCCCTCGTTTTTCTTACTCTCCACTTTCTTACTCACCTTCTGTGACTGAGCTGGCGGTTGCGGTTTCAACCTTGGAATCGGCACCAAAGGAATTTGTGACCCTTGTGGCTTCATAACATAAGGTGGCGTATACGGCACCCACGGATAAATCATGGCTGGGTGCGAATACATTCCAGGAGGAGGTGGAACCATCTGGGGAGGTGGGGCAGCCATACCAACACCGCTGCCCATTTGCTGCCGAAGAGTCACATTTTCTGTCATAAAAAACGAGATTTTCACATTCAAGTCTTGAATTGTTGAATGCATCATTCTGACCTTATCCTCCAATTCCTCCACATAATGTTTCTTCCTCTGTCTGGATAATTGTGCACTCTCTCTATTCCTCATCAATCTAGCATTCCTTTTCTCGTCCTCTTCGCTCAACCCGCTATAATCATCGTTCTCGGCATTACTGTTAGATTTCTTATATTTAGCCATCCTAGACTCACCATAACAGTCATCTCTCTCTTTTTTCCTTTTCAACAAAGAACTAGGAGCATTACAATTACTTGAATCCTCCGATTTAATTTCATGATCAACAAAAACATTTCTAATGGGATTGCTCTTTAGATTCGGAGAAGAACTCACCGGTCGATCTGCACACTCATTAGACTCCTCTGAGACATGAGATTTGCAATTCCCCGAACCCTGGGTATCAGGCGAAGGGCAATTCACCTCCTTTACGTCTCCGACACTATTTTCAGAAATCTCTCGATTTGATCCATCCGATTCAGGAGACGACAGATTAAGATAGCCAGAAATCTGATTAGACTCCAAAACAGGAGAGGCGGAATTCAGAACCCCGGATCCATGCGAGCCGTGATCTCCAGAGAAATCTCTGTCGCCGGAATGATGACGCAAGTCCGAAGAGGCTGATTTAAAAAGTACTTGATACGGAGCCAAATTCGTGCGAAAATCGAACCGATCGAAATTCGGGTCCAATTCGGGTTCGATTTTGAATGAATCTGTCTCATCTAATTTGGAGGGATCCGGAAGGTGGTCTTCGAAATCAGCTGGTGTGAAACTAAAATCATCGAGGACGAAATCGAAATCGAAATCGAGTCCTTCCAAGTCGTTGAGGTCTTCGCCCAAATTACAGTTGCCGTCGATTAATTGCTGTTGAGAAAATAATGCTGTGTCGATGGGTGGAACCGATGGCGCCGAACCAAACTCGGTAGTGGACGGAGGCTTCGGCAGAAGATCCACGGCGACCACCGTCGAGTCAACCATTTTTCCTCCGCAGGTCACTCTGCGAGGACTTTGCATGAGTTTCCTGCCCTAGGAGAATGGTAGCCTTAGAAATCAAACGCGTTTATTGGGAGCGTGATCGCACGCACTGGTGCGTGAATGTTGGATCTTGTTAAAGACGTTTGAAGCATTGCTAAGCAAACAACTTACCTAACACCAGTCCCCAAGTAAAGTAAATTTTAAAAATTAAATATTTTTGTTTTATTATTATTTTACGGTTAATTAAAATTGGAGTCAATAAACTAACTCACTTCTAATTAATTTTGTAATGTCTTATTTAAAAATATAATCATACCATCGTTATATATCTTTATTCTACTTGTCTGGAATAAATTTTTTTTATTGTAATTTTAGTATTTTTTCAACGTGACAACGATATAACACTGATGTGATATCTTCTTAATGAAAAATGATAAAATCATTAAAAATATGAAAGATATAGAATTAAGACTGAAAATTTACAATATAAATGATTAACATTGAAAAAAAAGAATAAAATGTGTTTTTCCCCTAATATATNTTTAATTCAATATTTCAGTAATTCGCTTACATTTTATTTGAAACTTATTAAGCAAATATCAAATTAGAAAAGAATATCACCTTCAAACATTAGAAGACAACCAAAACAACGATAGGACAACAATTATCTCTAATCGTATTTTGTGTTAAAAGTATTCGACTTAGAACAAGTGATTTGATATGATAGATAATTTGAATATCACATAAACTTATGTAAGACGGTCTCACGAGTCAATTTTGTGATATGTATATTTTATTTTGAGTCTCTTATAAAAAATATTAATTTTTATTGTAAATATATTTTCAAGATTAACATAAGCATATAAAATTTTCATTTTAAAATCACTTTAATTTTATAATTTAATATATTTATAAAAATATTATACTCTTTCAGTTACCAAATATTTTATCAAGCATTAAGAGTCAGTATTATCGAAAGATAAATTAAATAATCATGATATAGATATTTAAAAATAAACATTTAATTTTTATATTTCCGAATACCGAAAAATCATTTAAAAAATTAAGTTAAATTAAAATTTATTAATCAAAATATTTTTTTATATTTAAAATTTAAACAGAACCATGTAAACTGTTCATCGAATAAACTCAATCGTAATTAATACGGTTTTAATGGAATGTGTTATTTTAATGTAAAAATTGGATACTATATTCTATATAGTATCCAAGTGAACTACACTGGATAAATCATGTGCGACAAGCTTATCCAAGAAAACATTAATAGAAAGAATTGAACGCTCGACCATTTATCAAACGTTAAATATTATGTCGACTCAGATATCCCTCATAAACAAATTGAGGTAGACATGTATTTATTATCATATTTTATGTTGATTGGCCAATACCAAGAGGCGAAATTGATTAAATCCAACGTAAATATAGTGTATATTTCAATTTTGAGTACAAATTTAATTAGCTCATCGATTCAATTTCTTATATATTCATTTTTGATTGATTCGCGTTTCACAATGCTTAATTACGGAAATTAAGTATTCAAAAAAAAATTTACGGAAATTATAATCGCAACATATGGATACAATGTTTATTGATAAAATATTTCTTATTAGGAAGCTATTTTTTTATTAAAAAAAATTAATTTTCCCCATAAATTGAAAATTATATTCATCGTGTAATTAAAGTAATAACTTGATTTGAGTCTTGGGATGGATCCGGACCTGCGAAATCGGATGTGGGTATTACAAACACTACGAAATCCGATTCAACATTTTTATTATACGGTATTAAATTTTATTTTTGTTCCCAAAAATCTAAAACTCTATCAATATTTCATCATCGTGTAAGTAAAATCCGGTTCAATATTTTATGCAGGTTTTGTCGATTCGAAACCGACTAATAACCGGTTTCGGATTGAACCAAATTAAACCGGACCAAATCCGGATTGATTGGTCATGTAATTAAAGAATTAACTTGATTTGAGTCTTGGGTTGAATTCGAACCCGTGAAATCGGGTATGGGTATTACAAACATCGGTTGGATATTTCGAGGATTCCTTAATTTGTATACGTAAAATAAAATAAAATAAAATAAAAAAATCTCACAAAATTTGGATATAAATTCGATTCCTTGTTTCGCTGACTCCTTCCTTCTCTTGGATTGGTGGGAGAGATAACCCCAACGCAGAATTTCTCCCTCCCAATTACGCCTCTTCTTTCCTCTGTCGGAGGAGAAATCAATTTGTGGATTTGTTCGAGGATGAATATGACTTCTCTAGAAGCTAACGAGAATTCTGTCTTGTCGGAGCAGAAGGAGATGAAGGAGCCACCGCCGGCCTATGTTTCCATGGTGGACCCGTTCCTCGTTGAAGCTCTTCAGAATCATCGTCATCGTCTGACTGGTAAGTTTTTTTTCCCGTTTTGGTGATTTTGTTTGTTAACAGTTCAGTTTTTTGTGTATTAGTTCTTGTTTTGGTTGCGTTAATCTGTTTATGTTGTCGTGCTCGAGGTGGATTTATGCTCTGTGTGTCCGGAGAAATTGGAGGTTTGAAGTTATTGAGTTAGATCTAGTGGGGTTTTGGCTATGTGAATTAGGGTGTTTGTTTGTGTTTTATTGGCTGTGTGGAAGTTGGGAATTTTCGGTGCTTGGCTGATTTAGATCTGGGTCGGGAGAAACTGAACTGTCCACTGTTGGTTTCACTGGTATGAGCGTCGGCAAAGAAACAGAAATGCATGGTGTTGTTTCCGGCATGCTGTTGAACAAAATTGTATTGCTTGCAGATTTTGTTGGTTGTATCCTGAATTGCGGGAGCTAGTTTCTGATGGGTGTTGATTTTGTTCTTCTTGTATTGGTACTTGCAGCAATTGTGATTCGTAACTTCTTAGAAGTACTCTTGATTACATGGCTGCACAATTTTCATTTATAATTAATATAAAAGAATGAATTGTTTGTGAATATTATGATTAACACTTTATGTTGAATTTGCCTTCTAAAGTTCTTCTTTCTTTCAGCAACTATTTGGTTTGTTATAACTTTATGGATCAATGATACCAAATAGACAAGTACGGCCTTCATGTAAATGACGACATAATAGAACTGATTGACCTTTCTTCTCCTGATGGTTGCCGAGTTGATGAGAACCTGGAGGCTGTTAAGGCCAATAGTTGAGGACAATGCAAAGTTAACTTTTTTAAAATAGCTGAGAAAAAATTGCCTAGCAATTTATCCTATGTCAATAAATATAACGGAATCAGAAACTTGATGTTGCATGGATAATAGTTCATTATATCAATTTTAATTTTTTTTTCCTTTGCATCTAAGTAAAGGCAGTATGTTCAGTAGTAAAACATACCATGTTCAATTCATTTTTATTCCTTCACTTCCTCTTTTAAGTTTGTTGTTGTTGTTAATACTTAATTTCCATGCTTTATTCCATACTTCGGCGTCCTAATAGAGGCCGGGCGACATAAATCCGATTACCATTAACAGGTCCTCTTGGGGCAATGGGCCTGCAGCCAAGATCTCGGAATTCAATCATGTTTTTCAATAACGATTCTATTATTCTATTTTTCCTCCCAAAAATCTTGGAATATTTTTCTTTCAAAATATTTTGACTGTTTGAAAATGATTGTCAGAAACTATATTTAGAATTGGCTGTTGCCCAACTGTAAAACATTATGGCAAAATACTACTTTATTTACAGTCTCATAATGATTTGCTTTCCTTATATACTGAGTTACTGACTCTGTGGGATAACTGCTTAGATATTTTTCAGTGTGTTTTTTCCACTTACACATGATGTAAATCATGTCTGGAATTATTTTAACACCCACTGATATGTACCACCAAACTTTGAAGTTTTTCACAATCTTGTTGTCACGATCTTGGGGTGTGGAAAATCATCTACTTGGCTGGTGAGATTTGAACATGATAACATTGTTTTAAGATATTTGGATAATTTCTATTCACATCGTGGAAATTTATTTTTCTCCTTTCTGTTTATTATTTGGATAAAATTGATATATTTTCTTTTGTCACTATTTACCAGTTCTACTGATGGAACTCGATCTACAGAAGTTCTTTCAGAATTCTGATCTACAGATGTTTGTCTTTCCACACTTCCCTACGTCATACCTTCGTCTTGCGGCTCATCGCGTCGCTCAACATTATGGCTTGCAGACCATGATTCAGGATAATGTAGTAGATGGCCAGGGAAGTGGAATTTTGGTTATAAAGAAGCCAGACAGCAAGTTCCCTCATATATGCTTATCAGATGTTCCAGCGAAAGAGGCAGAAAATGACAAACCTGATCAAATCAAAATTGTTATAAGGCATAGAGCTTCTAGAGGTTCCTCAGTTGACGCCAATGAACAGGGGAATAAAGGTAGTTCAGTGAGAACCGTGGAAGAAAGGACAGAGGAGTATGAAAGAGCACGGGCTCGTATTTTCCGTAGTTCAGGTAGTTCTGAGTCGGAAGATGCATTAACTCAAGTTACTTCTGATGTGAAGAACTTAACCCTAGATGAGAACGAGATTTCAAGGAACCTGGATGTGGATGTTGACAAGAGCATCTGCAGCAGGGACACCGGTAGTTCCTTAAGAGTAGCCATTTTTAGGGACAGGGAAAAAGATCGCACTGACCCTGATTATGATCGCAGTTATAAAAGGTAGTGAGACCTTGCATTTCACATCACGGAATTTTTGCAATTTGAATTATTAAGCTGATGTTGGAGGTTCCTTATAGTACTAAAATATAGGCCTCATACCGATGCACTTGCTTAATGGGTAAGACCGATTAACCTTACTTTTGTAGGTGCTTTAGCAGTTTAGCCCAGCCTCCCAATCTAAGTGCCCATCAATCAACATTGATATTGTTTCATGTACAATTTGTACGAGAACAAATCTGAGTTTTTTCTGTTTTCTGATTTGTTGCAGATATGTTAAAAGCACTCCCAACACTCAAAATTTCGGCTTCGCACCTTGTAATTTACAGAAATTCCAGCCTCCATTTGTCCAATATGATTCTGTTTCCCCCCAGTTTCGTCAAATGCCAGTACCTCAGGCTTCTCTTAACTACAGTAGCCCAGTGATGAGTCCTTACTGTGCTGTCGGGGTGAATCAGACTCCTAGGGATGCTTTATATATGCAATGGCAAACCCAAACCATGATGTATGCTCATTCGTATAACCAAATGAGACCCACCCTCTTTCAGGTCAATACCATCTTCTCTTTTCATTGCATTTCAGTAACGGTCATTATTGAAATAATTTAGGGGTGTGCGTAAATTGAAGAATATGAATTTAGGTTGTGCTTGAATGTGATGATTTGATTTAGATAGTAATTCGAAAAATGAATTTGAAATGACACCATCTTGGGTGCCTTTTAAATCTAATACAATTGTCATCACATCTACATAAATTACTCAAGAAGTAGATTTGAAATTCACCCAACAAAAAATAATTCAATCAATCAAATGAATTTGAAATCTTTAACTTCGAATCTCTCAATCCAAGTGCACCCTTGAAGAATTTTAAGTTGACTATCTAAATTCATTCATTTTTTTGGATTCTTTTTGAATTCAACGGATTTGAAACCCCCTTTCTATTGTTTGTTATAAATCAGTGTAATGGAGTTCAAGTTATGGTTAAATGTGGTCATTACAAATTATCGATCAAATCCCTCTCGAATTCAAATCATGTCATCTAAACACAACTTTGAATCATTTTTGTTGCAGCTTTCTTTTCATGGAACCGTCGCAATTTTACATGACTACTCAAGCGCCTTCACAAGTTTTTACTTTTTTTTTCAAGATGGTTATATTTGTTTATTTTATGACTTTGGTGTTCAAGTATGCTATGCAGTCTCCATCGTGATATTATTTTCTCTCTTCTCTCCTTACTTTTCTGTACTTC
Organism: Primulina huaijiensis; assembly: GCF_012295235.1. Classification (NCBI taxonomy): domain Eukaryota; kingdom Viridiplantae; phylum Streptophyta; class Magnoliopsida; order Lamiales; family Gesneriaceae; genus Primulina; species Primulina huaijiensis. The sequence goes on from NC_133318.1 coordinate 16,758,473, forward strand.
CATATCATTTTAATGGACGTTTTGCACTCTAGAATTTTTTTTAATAAGATATAACTTACATTTGTGCTTGATGAAAGTCGTTTAATATTCTATATTTCCATAATTGTGTTTTTCTTAAAAATACAACTGAAATGAAACATATAATTACGTAGTTTCGTAATTGTAGTTATAATTTATCCCTATTTAATCTTTGTTGTAGGCCCCCTTCTGTCAGCAGCCACTGAGTTTTGATTACTCCCTGGATCATTGATATTTGGTAGGGAATTCTGTATTAATAGGTATCCTTTTTAGGTGAAGAGCTGGAGACAAACTTGGTGTTATAATCTTGTATCTACTGTTCTGATTGATTTGATGAAGATACTTTTTGCAGCAGACGTACCTTCTTGTTTGTCTTTTCATTTTGCTTTTTCCTCTGTTATTCGTTATATTATCAATGTCATTGGGGTTGGATATTTATGTTTTTATTATTATTATTATTATTATTATTACTAGTAAATATGACGGGAGATGCTGTTTTTATGTCAACATAGTTGGTTTCATATTTCTTTTTATGTCATCTAGTATTTTAGATGAATATTTTTCTAGTGTATATCTTTGTATCTTGATGATCAAAAGAGAGCTTCTCATATGTTACATTGTTTTAGTGAAAAAAATAATTGAACATAATGACAATAAAAAAAATATAACACAAGTATAATATTAGTTGTTACGTTTATGATGTTTTCCGTCTAAAACAAAACATAACATAGTTCAAATAAATCAGATCACATAGAAGATATTCTTTTCTATCATCTCTCCTTACTTTTCAGTACTTCCATATTATTTTAAGACAAAAACTTGTGTGAGACGGTCTCACGGATCGTATTTTGTGAGACGGATATCTTATTTGGGTCATTCATAAAAAATTATTACTTTTTATGCTAATAATATTACTTTTTATTGTGAATATCGATAGGGTTAACCCGTCTCACAGATAAAGATTCATGACACCGTATCAAAAGAGATCTACTCTCATTTTAATTGACATTTTGCACTCTGGAAGATTTTTATATAAGATATTACATTTGTACTTGATGAAAGTCCTTCAATATTTTATATCTCCGGAGCTGTGTTTTTCTTAAAACTACAACTGAAATGAAACACAGAATTGCGCAGTTTGGTCATTGTAGTAGTAATTTATCCCTATTTAATCTTTGTTGTAGGCTCCTTTCTGTCAACAGCCACTGAGTTTTGATTACTCCCAAAATCATTGATATTTGGTAGGGAATTCCGTATTGATAGGTATCTTTTTATGGTAAAATGTTGGGAGACAATCTTTTTACTATTTTTTATTGATTTGATGGAGATGATTTTTGTAGTAGAAGTACATTCTTACTTTTTTTGCCTTTTCGTTTTGGTTTTTCCTATGCTACTCGTTATATTATCAATGCCATTGGGGTCGATATTTAGATTTTGTTTCTGTTTAAAATAATGATAATTATATTTGTATCCTAAATACCATCAAGGCATGCGAAGGGAAAAAAACTTTTGGCCTGAATTATTTTTCTTGAGTTCTCTATTTGTGTTTTTATTTACTATAAAACATTTTTTCCCCTGATTATCAATTATGTTGACAATGTTCGGTTAAATTTGGTGAGTTGGGTAGGCAATTTACCGGGTATGATTATGTTTCTTTCTTGCGAATGCTCGTGACAGGGCAAAAAGGCTCTCGGGCTGGGTAATTCGTACACTTGAAGAGTAAAGAAAGTTAGTGGGGTGTCAGAACGATTTCCAGCGTAGCCACTTCGACGTTCAAGTCAGTTAAGTATCTGCGCAAAGGAAAGTTTTGTAAAAAGAATATATAGTGGGTGTTTGTGGAAATGTTACATGAATCTGTCTAATAATCAAGCAAACTTGAGTATTTATAGGAGAAAAAATAATGATGACATTGTTTTCAGTGTCTGTTACTCATCATGATTAGATAGTTGCTGCTCTGTCCTCTGACACCGTTACGACTGACACTTCATACTGCTTCTAGTCTTGTCACATCGCCTTCACGTACGTTGATTGATATAGTAATGATTTCGAGGCATGCCAAACCATACTTGTGGGCCCAGAGTCGATGTTTGTCCCGAGATGCTCGGGCACTGGTCATGGTGTGATAGCACAGACAAAATCCCTAATCCATTATCTTAGCCTTCTTACACCACCGGGGCTAGGCTGGGAGCCCAGATTTGTACGAGTATGTGCTGTTATAATAAAATTCCTTAGTTACATATATAGAGATGATTTATATAAGAACAATTTCTTTATCTGGACTGGTTCTCTCCACGATAGCCCCAGACTCCCGATCTTTTACTTTGCCCGAGTCCGAGCATGACCTGGGCTCCTTCCGGGGCATCACCACTTCTTCCTTAAATAGTCATGCCCTACTCGTTGTCTTGATTAGTCAGATTGGACTTGGGCGGAGGATCAATTATTTTTTGAATTTAATGGTGGGCTACAGTTGATAGAAACATGACAGAAGCCTTAATAGTTGAGAAGACAGAAATATAACAGACATCACTTCATATTTATAACCCGACTTTTCGTCTTCTCGGTTGACCCCACTCAATTTTCGAGGTTTATCTTGTCCGTCCATTTACTTCGAGATCAATGGACATGATCTCTCTTCTCCCGAAAAATACTAACTACCTTAACTCATTTCGCACTTTTGCATTCCCGCGATCTTGTTCTCATGTTCCTGTGATTCCCACGTCCTTTGCTTCTCTTCGTGACACATGCGCAATGCCGGAAGGTCAAGGAAGTTGGTGACCTGATGACAGAGGATCCGGAGACTGAAGCCCCGATGGACCTCCTTCATTCTCGTAAGTTTTCTTTTCCTTTTAAACACGTCAAACTCTACCTCCTCCAATTTGGGTGCCAAAGGTCATGGCTCCTAGGACCTAGATTCTGCTATGTTGCACTCTGACTCTACCCTCTCTGTGTCCCCTGCTATTGTCTCCCCTATTAGCTATAAGAAATCAGGCATCACCCTTCTTTCCAAGAAATCCCAAAAATTCAAAATTGTCCACCAGGATGCCAAGCCTTCTAATACCCGGGAGAAGAGTAAGGGCAAAGTCTGCGCTCTCTCCAAAACAAAGACCGAGGCCCCAGGTACCCCATAATTTTCTATTATGGCAAGTTCTCTACGTCTGAGGGCATATGAGGACCTTCGAGTTCTCAAATCTATCCCTTCTTCTTACTCCATCCTCATTCCTAGTCCTTTGGACCGAGCTGACCGGGCCCCTGAGGGGTTCTATACTTTTTTCGAGAACAAGTCCATAGTGGTCTTTGGTTTCCTATTACTTCTTTCTATATTGAGGAGGCCCGCTTTCTCCAAGTCTCTTTAAATTAACTTCATCACAACACCTTCCGCATAATTAATTCTTTGTATGTCGGTTCGGCGACCACGCCTTTTCTCTGACTGCTCGAGTAAACATTTGATTCCTTGATGACATTTCATTTTACTTGAAAGACTGGAAAGGACGATATTTTTTTTAACCTCCATTCTTCTTCCAGTCACCCAATTGGCTTTTAATCCAAGCTGCCAACCCAGCCCGAGCTCCCCAGCAACCATAAGACTCATGAACCTTATGTTCGGAGCCATAAGCTCGTGGAGGGGCATAAATTTTCTTCTTCTCTGGTGATTTCCGAGAAAAATCTGGTGGCCTACGGATTGAGTGCCCGAGCTAAGGACACTGTATATCAGGTAATTGACGAGTTCGACGCCTCGGGTACTCAACCCGATATCTCTTCCTTTTACTCTTTCTTTCTTATAATTCCCCTTAATTCTTTATACTTTGATGTCAACACTTGCATGTTTATTCTATATAAGCCCGAGATGCAAGAAGTTTTTGCTGAGAGGCAAGCGATTGAAAAGACAACAAAAACAAGCAGCCCGGAAGGCCGCTGCCGAAAAGAAGGCCTTGGCCAAGAAAGCGGCTGAGGAAGCCCAAGCGACTGCTGAGACCAGAGAAGCTGAAGAGAGATCGACAATAGGCCAAAGAGAAGGTCGTAGCTGAACAGATCACAGGGGATGTATTTACTGTGACCCAGGTGAAGGAACAAGACCCCAGACAACCCCTCTCCCCCCCGGGAGTCCAAGAACCCAACCCCTAATTCACCGGAAAATGAAGGTTGTAGCTGACCCCGAGACAGTCTTCCTTAGCGATACTAACGAGGTGGCTCAGGACTCTACCCTGGTGGTCGGTCTCACACCCTCCCCCTCCATCCGAGTCTCCGCGCAGTAGCACCAACCCAGCCCTCCAGAAGCTCGAGGTAACCTCTTCTTAGATGGGGTTTCCTTGGTGGGGGTGTGACTTGTGAAAATCCTGACTTCTCCTGCCAAAGAGGCCCATCTCTTAGGCCTGGGTCCCAATCATAAGCTGTTCGAGGACTGATTTTCTAGTAAGTTTCTTTGTTTCCGATTTCATTCGGATTCATCCCTCAGAACTGATTTTCGAGTGAAAACCATATATACGTCTATAGACCTGACTTCCTACAGACGACGTCAATGATGATACCTGACTAAATTAGGTGAGTTGTGTGGGCAATTTACCTGGTCGGATTATGTTAATTTCCTGCGAATGCTGGTGATCGGTCAATATGGATCCCGGACTAGGTAATCTGTACACTTGAAAAGCAAAAAAAGTTAGTGTGGCGCCAAAAAGATTGTCAGCATAGCCACTCCGACGTTGAGGTAAGTCGAATATCCGAGGAAAAGAAAGTGTTGTATGGAGAATATATAGTGAGTGTTTGTGGAAATATTAAGGAATCTGTCTAATGATCGAGCAAACCTTAGTATTTATAGGAGAAAAAATAATGATGACCATGTTTCAGTTCTCGGCCACTCCTCATGATCAGACAGTTGCTCATGTCCTGTTTTCTGACACTATTACGATTGACAACTCATATTGCTTCTAGTCTTGTCATATTGCCTCCACATGTGTTGGTTGATATGCTAATGATTTCTAGGCATGAGGATCCATACTTGTGGGCCCAGAGCCGATACCTGTCTCGAGATGCTCAGACATTGGTCATGATGTGAGGGCATAGACATGATCCCTGATCCATTATCTTAGCCTTCTCACACAGCACGGGCTAGGCTGAGAGCCCAAGTTTATACGAGTAAGTGCCGGTCTAATTAGCTTCCCTAGTTGTTATTGCATATTTAAGGATGGTTTATATAAGAGTATTTTCTTTATCCGGACTAGTTCTCCCCTGATAACCCCGAATCTCTTACTCTGCCCGAGTCCGAAGATAATCATGTCTTATCGGGCTTCACCTGATGTAATATTTATGTCTGAAAGTGAAGTAAATATATTTTCGGAATAAATATAAAAAAACTACTTTAAAATCATAACTCGATTTAAAGAAAACTAGTGGGAGAAATAAGGCACACACCTTAATAATAGTGAAACTGCTCGGGCTCCCAGAGATTTGCGTGGGTTGGCTGGCAGTAAAGCAATCAATTAATCTATTTTTTTTTTGAGGAATTAATTAATCAAATTCTGAGTTCATGGATAAGTGAATAATTATTTATTTATCCCACAATTTTAAATTCCTGAGTTTTTTTTTCATTTATTTGTCAGCGAATCAGGATTTTAATTAGGGAAATTTATTTCTTGTTATTTGATGGTATAACTTCATAATTTTCAGAGAAATGTATGTTATATATATTTTTTAAGAATCACCCTGTCTATGTATTGTTAGATACACCATAATTGCACACGAGCCCTTCTCAAAGAATCCAGTGAGTGCTTTGGTGATGGGATTTGCTTGGATAAATAAACGATTCTTCCAAGAATCGTGCTGGTGAAGTAAGTAGTTGCTTCACTTATTATTTAATTCAGGAGTAGGTCTCTTGTGAGACGGTCTCACGAATTTTTATCTGTGAGACGGGTCAACCTTACCGATATTCACAATAAAAAGTAATACTCTTAGCATAAAAAGTAATACTTTTTCATGGATGGCCCAAATAAAAGATTTGTCTCACAAAATACGAGCCGTGAACCCGTTTCACACAAGTTTTTGCCTTAATTCAGATACAACGTTTTTCCTCCAAAAATTTGATATGAACCAAATAAAACAATAATAACAACATTATTATACAAGCACAAATTGTGTGCATGGAACACACACACACATGAGATATCCACAGATGGAATGAACTAGCAAGATTTAGTGGGAATATGATTGACTACCAAACCTATGGATCATTAAATTCATCGATGGACCAATGTTTCACGAAGTAAAAATAACCAAAATGATCCGAAGGAATTGTTCGCCAAAGTGTGGTATGCCTGCTTCTTTTGAAACAATAAAACAAAATCAAAATGCGATAACCGAATCAATGATCGAAATAGCCTAAATAGTTTTGGTAAAACTGTATTTTACAATACGCATATCCTACCAGTCGGCCTCTCAAAAGAATGTCTGTAAATTATTGCTGTTAGTGGGGGAAATTGTGGGCTTATCTGCTTTTTTTTAAGCTGATCCGACAATAGTGTTTTACCAAAAAAAAAACCTTGTGATTCTAACTCATGNCCATCAAGAACACCTAAAAAGACAAAGAAACACTAAATAGTCTCCCAAAAGACTGAATTTTTCACAATGTCAAGAACCTTGAATCACTTATGAACTGCATAATCCCCCTCGGAAAAGTCATCAACTACTGAAACTCAATCATCCCCCGTTGGAAACAACGTAAGAACTTTCCTCCCGTTCGTGGTGCCAGCCGGTTCCAAATCTTCCACATACGTGAGAGGCACCACAGAACCACCCATTCTCTGACCCTGCTGCTGTGACTGCCTCAAAAATGGACGATCAAATTGCCCATTTGGCGGTGAGTGACCAAATGGCCTGAACTGCTGTTGATGCCCTGGACCTGCCGCCACCACCGCCATCGGGTGGTGGTGCTGCATTGGCGCCGCAACCGGTACAAACGGCAAGAAATGCTCTGGATTCCCCCTGCCGTGGTTCAAAAACTGAGCTGGCACGGGGGAGCTCGCAAATAAGTGGTCCATGGCCGGATCCATGCCAGAAGCAGACAATCCCGCCGGACTATTATTCCCGATGGCGCTGCCATTTCCACCATTGGAAATACCTTGCATTCGCTTCAGATATAGCCTATACTTCTGCAAATGGCTCGCTACATTCTCTCTAGTTAACCCATCAACACTCATGAGCTGCATTATAGTCTTTGGAACAGCGTTCTTGATCCCTAAATGTGCAACCGCATCTACAAATCTCTTGTGCAGTTGTGGAGTCCAAACGAGGCGCGGCCGCTTGAGGGTTCTTGCGGGCTCGTCAGACCCGGCAGCCCCACCTGATCCGCCTGCGGCGCCACTCAACTCCGGCGAGTCAAATTCAGCTGAGGAATGGGCAGTTGACTGCGGCGGAGGAGGAGCCGGTGTGTGGTGGTGGTTAAGGTTTTGATGTGGGCTCGCAATGTTGAAAGCTAGCGCAAGATCAGGAGTAATAAGGGATTGGTTTAAGGGCATCAATTCCTCGGGCGAGGGCAATTCATCTTCCCATTTCGTAAACCAATTGGATTCTTCTTCCCTCATTCCTCTCCTTTTGTGCCTCAGTTCTTGGATTCACTTCCACACAAATCTTTTCTTGAATAGGGAAAAAACTTCAGTACAAAAATTTACATCATGAAAAAACAAAAACAAAACAAAACCCCTTGTCTTCAGAAATTCAAGATCAAGAGCCCTTAAAACCAAGAAAACGTTAACCAAAAATCACAAGGAAAAGAACCAACTTTTTTTTTAAAGAGAGTGCGAGACAAAGATACAGATAAAAAAGAAGAGTCGGTTTCAAGTTTTAAGGGTAATGAAATCTCAAGCATAGATCAAATTATTACGATAGCTATATAATATAACAAAAAAAAAGTAGAAAAAATGGGGGGGCTTCATTTTTCACCTTTGAATTCTGCAGATATTCATTTGTGGAAGAAAGAGTAGAGGGGGAGGGGTGATGATCGAGGTGGATCTGGTCTTCTTTGTTTCCACCTTTTGTTAATGTTACTGTTGCAGATGCTTTTCTTCTGATTTTTATGCGTGGGGAAAGGGTACTCTGGTTTTCGTTTTCCACACAATTTTGTATATCTATATATACAATTATATTTTCCGGGATTCTGGGTGGGTCTTTATTTTATTTTTGTATATCTATTATATATACATGTAATCTAAAGAGATGCTTCAAGTGCTTATTTAATGACAAAAACTTGTATGAGACGGTCTCACAGGTCGTATTTTGTGAGACGGATCTCTTATTTAGATCATTCATGAAAAATTATTACTTTTTATGCTAAAAGTATTACTTTTTATTGTGAATATCGGTATGATTGACCTGTCTCACAGATAAAGATTCGTAAGACCGTCTCACAAGAGACTTACTCTTATTCAAGGGTAGATTTTTATCAAAATAAAAATGTTTATCTTTAAATATATCATTAAAATGTACTTCGAACGATACAACTAGAATGAATTTTAAATAACATAATTATTCGATGAATTTGAAACTCATCTTATTTAATATAAAATATTATACAAACATGTAAGAAGTCTTCACACAATAAAAATATATTTAAAATTCATAAATTTGAAATATATGGGTTTAAACAAAATATCAGGGTATTGTCTTACGGAGAGAAATTCGGTGGACTAGTTTGTTTTTTCAGATGTTTGTGCAAAAGGATAAACATTAATTTTGAGAATCAATGAAAATAAACATGAAAGATAAATTGGGACCCAAAATGTAATGATATTTTTGTAGAAATTAAGGATGTCATGAGAATTTTGAATTCGACTAAACAGCGTCTGAATTTTATTTCAAGATTTAGGAAATTTATGTTGAAAGAAATAAATTCAATTCAACTATAGGAATATTATAATTTCAAGAATTAAACCTATAATTTGGCTTCTTTTTTTATAAAAAAAATTAGCAATCAAAGAGGTTGGTCTTAGAATTTGGGGCGATAATATGGCGATTGTAATGCACGCTCCAATGTGCTGTCTTTGAGCTAGAGTTGTGCATTTATTTATGACATTTATTATTTGTATATAAGATGATATTTGTACTTTGTTTGTTGGTTTGGACTTTGAAAATTCCCAAGTGGGAAAAAAGGTGAAGAGTTTGAAGAAAATGCTTAGTAAAGTTCCTTTCATAACATATACATATAAAATAGCTTTTTAAAAATTAAATATTTGATTCCCACATTAACTTATAGGAATTTAATGTACTAGTATTCCTTCAACTTTTTTTAATACATAAATATTATATTAAATAATGATAACATAGGATTTTTGTTTATGTGAATGGTTTTTCCAATAATATTCTTAATTTATATGAAAAAAATTAATATATATATATATATTAATTATATGAGTAGGTCTCTTGTGAGATGGTATCTCATATCTTTATTCGTGAGAGAAGTCAATCATGCACATATTTACGATAAAAAATAATGTTTTTGACACAAAAAATAATATTTTTTCATGAGTGACTTAAATAGAATATTTGTATCACAAAATTAACCATTGAAATCGTCTCACATAAGTTTTTGTATAAAAATAATGTATCTCATCTGCATACATAGATTTTAAAAAAGATTATCAAGAATACTCATAATTTTTCTAAATTAAAATCAAATTTCTTGTACCTTCAAATTTCCATTAAAGCTTTCATTGTCAAAATCGATGTATATTTATTACCCTTTAAAAGAAATTCGGTATTTATTACCTTAGGAATTGATGGGTTCATCTTAGTAAAAAATTAAAAATTTAATGGATATGTTTCAAATGACATCAATCTTGAAATTCACCACAATTACTACTAAAACTGAATAACTTGATACATAATAGATTTTAATTATCTTGAATCCAAGGATAGATTTAAAATGAAAATTTATCCCATTGATACTCTGTTTAGCACAAATTAAATACACTGGTTCCATACTGAATTATCTACTCCAATGCTAGAAAAATTCGACCCGAAGAAATCTTATCTTATCTTAATTGACAAATGTCCAAGGATGACATGAAAATAGGTATACATAGGAAGTGAACATAGATAGGTCTACAAAGATCCAAGGCAATGACATGAACCCACCCAAGATGTAAAATATTATGTTCTTTTTCTGTTACAGGAGAAATATCACAGCCAGCATCAAACAAGATAATGCTACATGTACTGGCCTTAGGAAGAACCTCGTTGCGATAGAAGAAGCAATCGGAGCCGATAAAAAAGAAAAGCACACACACACAAGAAATCATATATTCATCGACATGGTAAATAATACTGAGTTCCAAAAGGAACATTCACTTTTACTTCATCACAGAATTCCTTTTCCATGGGACTAAAGATGCTTTTCCCCGTTTTTAAAGTCCCCATTGAAAGAGACTAAAAGATTCTGAAGAAAAAGATAACAGCAGCGATAAGTCAAAAAGACTTGAGGTGAAAGGAAGAAAGAACCTTTGTAAGGAAGGTCATGCGAATGACCCACAAAAACATCCAAAATGTTAAAGAGCGGAAAAAAAAGCATGTAGCAATCTCTAAAATTCACATTTCAGTCCCTTCTCCTTTGCATATCAACATGGGAAAATTTAGAGTAATGAAAAAGTAATATTTTTGGCGTACAATGTAACATTTTTCATGAATTGGGTCGAATCAGATATCTGTTTCACATAATTGAGCCGTGAGACTGTTTCACAATAATTTTTGTCAAATTTGAAGAGACGATTATATTTTTGGAAAAAAAATGTCACAAGACAAAGTTATAGAATTATCTTCCTTAGATGTTGCAGGATTGTATGTAGGTAGCACTACATGTTTCAAACCTTTCTCTCAAATATACCGATTGTTTTTCCTTTTTCGGTTGTCCAATTATATAGTTAAATAAGGGTAAACTAAGAAATTTGTTTTTCCAATTATATTTTTAATTTGCGTGAAAAAGCAAACGAGTCTATATATTTCGGGACTGATGTAGTACTAAAATATGTGACCATTGGCATCACGAGAATGGAAAAAAATTTTCAATGTGTACACATTCTAGTCTATTCTAGAGAAAGCATTCTTTTCATGTCTTAAAAAAAAAAAAGACAAGTGTTACAATGAAATCATACAGAAAATTAATGTCCATGAGAAAATCGATTTCTTGCTGCCACGTCCTTGAAGCCAGACCATTATTTTTGTTTTGTCTCAGAAGAATGTGTAAAGAAGTGGAAAAAATCTCATTATAATGATATCCCACTAAAAGGATGTCCATAAAAATTCAATTTCTTGATGCTATGTAAGAAATCCTGCCAACCAGAAATGTCTAAAATGCGGAAAACGGACTCCAAAGTCTTTGTGTCCGATTGATTAGAGTAGCTCNCTGAAGAAAAAGATAACAGCAGCGATAAGTCAAAAAGACTTGAGGTGAAAGGAAGAAAGAACCTTTGTAAGGAAGGTCATGCGAATGACCCACAAAAACATCCAAAATGTTAAAGAGCGGAAAAAAAAGCATGTAGCAATCTCTAAAATTCACATTTCAGTCCCTTCTCCTTTGCATATCAACATGGGAAAATTTAGAGTAATGAAAAAGTAATATTTTTGGCGTACAATGTAACATTTTTCATGAATTGGGTCGAATCAGAGATCTGTTTCACATAATTGAGCCGTGAGACTGTTTCACAATAATTTTTGTCAAATTTGAAGAGACGATTATATTTTTGGAAAAAAAATGTCACAAGACAAAGTTATAGAATTATCTTCCTTAGATGTTGCAGGATTGTATGTAGGTAGCACTACATGTTTCAAACCTTTCTCTCAAATATACCGATTGTTTTTCCTTTTTCTGTTGTCCAATTATATAGTTAAATAAGGGTAAACTAAGAAATTTGTTTTTCCAATTATATTTTTAATTTGCGTGAAAAAGCAAACGAGTCTATATATTTCGGGACTGATGTAGTACTAAAATATGTGACCATTGGCATCACGAGAATGGAAAAAAATTTTCAATGTGTACACATTCTAGTCTATTCTAGAGAAAGCATTCTTTTCATGTCTTAAAAAAAAAAAAGACAAGTGTTACAATGAAATCATACAGAAAATTAATGTCCATGAGAAAATCGATTTCTTGCTGCCACGTCCTTGAAGCCAGACCATTATTTTTGTTTTGTCTCAGAAGAATGTGTAAAGAAGTGGAAAAAATCTCATTATAATGATATCCCACTAAAAGGATGTCCATAAAAATTCAATTTCTTGATGCTATGTAAGAAATCCTGCCAACCAGAAATGTCTAAAATGCGGAAAACGGACTCCAAAGTCTTTGTGTCCGATTGATTAGAGTAGCTCAACAGTTAGATTTTACTGAGAAGTGTCATGTCAACATAGTAAACGAAAGCAGATTGGCAAAAAATTCAACAAACCAATTTCTATTTCTCGGTCAAGCTTTCCAGGCCTCGTAAGCGCAGGCTCAATGCTATCATGCCGGTTTGTTGCAGCAGCAGCAACAACTAGTATCCCATTGAAGAGAGTAGCAACCACTCTTTGAGAAACCTGGTCTCCTCCATCTTTGCGTCCAATTCATCTATGAAAATCTGCATCCCAGAGTGTTAAAATACTTCCACTAAGAAATACGATATTGTATTTGTCCAAAATATAAATTTATTCTATAATAGAGCAAACACACGTGATGCCGCCGGAGCTACCAAAAGGGCTTACACCAAGGCATTCGTACTCCATCCAACAACCATGTTTTAAATGTAATCTTATTACACTTTCAACAAATTTAATATATATAATTTCATGAATTTCGTATGATCCAACTACACTATATAAAATTTTTCTACTCAACTTTACCAGTTGGACATTAAAAAATCAACGCATTCCATTGAAATAATTAGTTTTAAAGAAATAAAAAGATCCAAAATCAAAATTTATCTACTTTTATAAACAAGAAAAATAGCAATTTAACGCAGCAGGCACAGCGAGCCTGGCTTTGTTGAACACTTCATCCAATGCTTGTTCACTTTCTCCTTGGTATTGACTGATAATTTCAGGTCCACTGACTACAAATAAGGTAACACCTGCATCATCAGCACATACTCTACACAAAGTCGTGTTATGGCACAACTTCTCCTTGCTGTTCTCCATCACATTAATACGTGTAAACCTTATATGACTTTTTATACAAGGTAGGATATCACTGAGTTTCATAAAACATCTATTAATAATGATTGTATGGTGAAAGAACCTCAGATCTATGGGATATAATGATATAGCGGTACAATCAAGGAGATGCAGGGCCCCATAAGACAAACCCAACACGCAGTCCAGCATAAGATAAAAAGAATTTCCCTTTGAGTGTTGTACAACTATCAAGATCAAGTCCAACCAACTCGACAAAAGAATCAGGTTAGATATATACCTTGCAACTGAACCCTTCACAGCTGATGAAACTATAATATCTTTCAAAGCAGTAAATTATTTGGAAAGGGCTTCCAACGTTGAGACGCTGACTCCCATACTCTCTATGTTACATCCATGTCTGAGTCAGAATTTCTTGGTAATAGCAAAAGAATTTTTGTTCCCTGATCTACAGATAAAGCACACACCACTTCTTTACTCAAGTCTGGAGCTCCAGTGGCAGAACCGTTATTTGTATTATTCAGATTCTGACCAACTGAAGACAATTTTCCAGAACCTATGACCCGGAATACACATTTCATGGAAAGTATTGGGACTATAACAAAATTACCAAGGAGTAAACTTCGTGAACATGACCATGAGGCATTGCAAGTTTCTAAAAGTTTCCTAGAAGAATCATCCTCCAAAATTTCACATCAAGAATGTCAATAGATTCATGAGATATATAAGTTATCTTTGATGCTAACGAGCAGGGAGAGCTCACTTTAGGCCACGGAACAGATGGGTCTTTGGATATGAAATTTTATCATTTTCAACCAGCCCAAGTTCAACTTCCGTGGATAAGTCATAGTGAGATGATGTGGCACTCTCCAATTGAATTTTACTCCTCAAACATACCGGAAATAGATATAACTCCTTGCAGCCTTCCGATGAGAAACAACCATCTGAAAGGCCAGATGGCTTACAGATTCCATTTTGAGTCAACTGAAACTCCATAGGACAAACAAAAACAGTCCTGCCAGAATCTGGACAACCCAGTGTACATAAAAGGCTCGAAGACAAGTGTACACCATTCTTGAGAACCTGTCCACAAAGTAAAATTTGATATTCTACCAAAAAGATGTGACAGTGATATTCTACCAAAAAGATGTGACAGAAAAGAAATCGAATATAATTGCAAATAGCAGAATGAGATAAAAGTTTCTGATGACAGCAATCAGATAATCGGCACAAAGAATTCATGACAAACTGTTGGAAATATGCCTTAGTTACGTTTAGTTAAAGATTTGCTAAATAATTGGTCAATTGACCAAGTCTTTAGGAAATAATTTTTGAATTATTTTGAATTGATATTAGGAAGATATTTTGGTTTCTGTTTTGTTTTTTTTAACTCTATATAAAGAGTATTGCAATGAATAATAAAATGAAGTATTCCAAATACATTCTTTTGTTGCTTTCCACCATAAACTTTTATACTCTATTTTTTGTTGCTGTAAAACAACAAAATGGTATCAGAGCTTTCTTCTTGAGGGACCTTTTGAGTGGAGTGAATCCAAACACATAACCCAGATTCAAGAATGGAAACCGAAACAAGTTTCTCCCATATAGCACCACCAATTTTTGATGGCGATAACTATCAAGTCTGGGCTATTAAGATGACAACATATCTGGAAGCATTAGATCTTTGGGAAGCTATAGAGGAAGACTATGATGTACAACCACTGCCAGAAAATCCTACGATGACTCAGCTTAGGATCCACAAAGAGAGGAAGACTAAGAAGTCCAAAGCTAAAGCCTGCCTATTTTCTGCTATTTCGAGCACTATCTTTACAAGAATAATGAGCTTGGAGTCAGCAAAGAATATTTGGGATTACCTCAAAAAGGAGTACCAAGGAAATGAAAGAACCAAAAATATGCAAGTACTCAATCTAATCAGGGAGTTTGAAATGCTGAAAATGAAGGAGACAGAAACCATCAAAGAATACTCCAACAAGTTGCTGGGTATAGTAAATAAGGTGAGGCTGCTTGGTAAGGACTTTTCTGATGAACGAATTGTGCAAAAAATTCTCGTATCTCTGCCTGAAAAATACGAGTCCAAAATTTCTTCGTTAGAAGAATCTAAAGATCTGTCAAGCATTTCCCTGGTAGAATTGGTGAATGCATTACAAGCTCAATAGCAAAAGAGAATGATGAGAAGAGAAGAATTAATGGAGGGTGCCCTTCAAGCAAAGGCAGAAAGTTTAGGAGGAGGTAAAGATGGCAAAAACAAAGATTGGACCTATCCAACATGCCCATATTGCAAAAAAACAAACCATCCTCAAAGGAGGTGTTGGTGGAGGCCTGATGTCAAGTGCAGAAAATGTGGTATTATGGGACACATGGAGAGGGTTTGCAAGTCCCAACAATCTGAAGAGGCAAAGGCTTCTACTGAGCAACATGAAGTGGAGCAACTCTTTGTTGCAACAAGCTTCTCATCAAGTAGCTATTCTAACGATTCCTGGTTGATCGACAGTGGTTGCACAAATCACATGACTAGTGACCGAGAGCTCTTCAAAGAGCTTGATAAAACAATTACTTCCAAAGTAAAAATTGGAAATGGTGAATTTCTTCCTGTCAAAGGGAAAGGAACTGTGGCTATAGAAAGTCTAACAGGTTTGAAATACATTACTGATGTTCTATATGTGCCTAATATTGATCAAAATTTGCTTAGTGTTGGCCAGTTAATCGAAAAAGGCTTCAAAGTTATATTTGAAGACAAATGGTGTTTGATCAAAGATGCAAAAGGTAGAGATGTGTTCAAGGTGAAAATGAAAGCAAAAAGCTTTGCTTTAAATCTCTTGGAGGAGGAGCAAATAGCATTTTCAATTACAGAAAGCAATGCAGAATTATGGCACAAAAGGCTTGGACATTTCCACCACGATGGACTTCTATATATGCAGAAACATAACTTGGTGAAAGGTGTTCCTTTGCTGGAAGACAAGCTATCTGATTGTGTGTCATGTCAATATGGCAAGCAAGCCAGAAAACCATTTCCTCAAATAACATGGAAATCAACACACAAGCTGCAACTTGTACACACAGATGTTGGAGGACCTCTTAAAATGCCATCTTTAAATGGTAGTAAGTATTACATTATATTTATTGATGATCATACCAGATTTTGCTGGATTTACTTCCTCAAAATCAAATCTGAAGTTGCTAGTATATTTTGGAAATATAAAGCACTTGTGGAAAATCAAAGTGGTTGCAGGATGCAGAAAATAAGGTCCGACAATGGGAAAGAATATACAAATAACATATTTGAAAAGTTCTGCGAGGAAGATGGCATTGAACACCAACTCACAACTCCTTACACCCCACAACAGAATGGTGTAAGTGAGAGAAAAAATCGAAGTATAATGGAAATGACAAGGTGTTTGCTGCATGAGAAGGAATTGCCAAAAAGGTTGTGGGCAGAAGCTGCAAACACTGCTGTTTTTTTGCTGAATAGGCTGCCTACAAGAGTTTTGCAAGAAAAAACTCCATTTGAAGCTTGGTTTGGTTATAAGCCAAAGTTACAGAATCTAAAGATTTTTGGTAGTCTTTGTTTTTCTTATGTGCCACAGGTAAAAAGAGACAAACTTGATAAAAAAGCTGAACCAGGAGTTTTTATTGGATACAGTGATTCTTCAAAGGCTTATAGAATTTTCCAACCACAAAATGGAAAAGTTCTTGTGAGCAGAGATGTCAAATTTATGGAGGATAAACAATGGAACTGGGAGGAGTCTGTGAAGAAGCCATTGGAAGAACCATCACAGTATTTTGATGATGACATAGATGATGTTCCAGTTCGAGGTACAAGATCCTTATCTGATATTTATGAACGAAGTAATGTTGCTATTTTTGAGCCTGCAGAATATAAAGAAGCAAAGAAGGATGACAAGTGGATTGAAGCAATGAAAGAGGAGCTCAAAATGATTGAAAAAAATGACACGTGGGAGTTGGTGGATAAACCTCAACACAGAAAGATCATTGGAGTCAAATGGGTCTACAGGACCAAACTTAATCCAGATGGTTCTGTGAATAAATACAAAGCCAGACTTGTGGTCAAGGGGTATAGTCAAGTGTTTGGAGTAGATTTCTCAGAAACTTTTGCACCAGTGGCACGCTTAGATACAATTAGAATGTTGCTTGCTTTGGCTGCACAAAAAAGATGGAAGATTTATCAGTTGGATGTAAAATCTGCATTCTTAAATGGCTATCTTCAAGAGGAGATTTACGTAGAGCAACCTGAAGGATTCCAAGTCAAGGGACAGGAGGAGAAGGTCTACTTGTTAAAAAAGGCCTTATATGGTCTTAAGCAGGCCCCCAGGGCCTGGTACAGTAGGATTAATGAACATCTTCAAAGTCTTGGATTTGTTAAAAGTCCAAGTGAAGCTACATTATATGTAAAAGGGACAAATGCTGACTTAATTATAGTTTCTGTTTATGTTGATGATCTTCTTGTTACAGGAAACAATGAGGAAGTAATAAAAGAATTTAAAGTTGAAATGCTCAAAGTATTCGAGATGACAGATCTTGGTCTAATGTCCTATTTTTTGGGTATGGAGGTGAAACAAGATCGTGATGGAGTCTTCATAAATCAAAAGAAGTATGCAAGGGAAATACTAAAAAAATTTCACATGGAAGATTGCAAAAGCACCAGCACACCAATGAATGAGAAGGAAAAATTTAGCAAAGATGATGGAGCAGAAAGAGTTGATGAAAGCAAATATAGAAGCTTGATTGGTTGCTTGATGTATCTTACAGCCACTAGGTCAGAAATAATGTTTGCTGTAAGCTTACTTTCGAGGTTCATGAATTGTGCTAGTGAAGTGCATTTTCAAGCTGCCAAAAGGATTGTAAGATATATCAAGGGCACAACAAATTATGGCATCAAATATTCTTACTGTCAGTTTTTTAAGCTTCATGGTTTTTCTGATAGTGATTGGGCAGGTTCTCTTGATGATATGAGAAGTACAACAGGTTTTTGTTTCAGCTTTGGATCAGGTTTTTTTTCGTGGTGTTCAAGGAAGCAAGACGTGATAGCTCAAAGTACAGCAGAGGCAGAATATGTAGCAGCCAATGCTACAGTAAATCAAGGAATTTGGATAAGAAAAATACTTGCAGACTTACACATGGAACAAAATGAAGCAACACAGATTCATGTAGATAACCAAGCTGCAATTGCAATTTCAAAAGATCCTGTTTTTCATGGCAAAACCAAGCACTTCAAGATCAAGTTGTTTCATTTAAGAGAAGTACAAAAGAATGATGAAATCAAATTGTGTTACTGCAATAATGAAGATCAAGTTGCAGATATATTAACCAAAGCTCTACCAAAAGCTAGATTTGAAATGTTGAGAAACAAATTAGGTCTATGCAGCTACTAAGGCAAGGAGGAGTGTTGGAAATATGCCTTAGTTACGTTTAGTTAAAGATTTGCTAAATAATTGGTCAATTGACCAAGTCTTTAGGAAATAATTTTTGAATTATTTTGAATTGATATTAGGAAGATATTTTG
>NC_133318.1:16778061-16784827 GCF_012295235.1 Primulina huaijiensis
AAAAAAAAAAACATTTTTACCTAAAAAGTTTGCTTGAGCTTTGCTCAAGTGAAGTTAGTAGGTTTGTATTATAAGGTTTTATAAACTTCTTTTCATAATTTTTTAGGCAGAAGAAAAATACCATTGAAGTTCAAAGGCTTCAATATGATGAGCAATATCAGACATAAAACAAGACAAGACACGCCTGGTGTTCCTCCACAATCTAGAGTAAGTTACAGAAAAATGGACATTAAAGAAATAATTCATGGCTTGGATGACACGATCCAGGATCCTTTTTTCTAAAAGAGAGTTCAGCCGAACTGAAGGGTATGTTCTCTTGTCCTAAATGCTCGACTAATAGGTCCACGCTACATCCGATAATGTAAGATATCATGGATAAAAAGCCAACTCTCCAGCTGTCAACCGACTTGTGTAAAATATGCCGCGGAGTTTGTGAATGGCAAGACCGCTCTACTCGATATAATGATGATTTTCCGAGATTCTGGAAGATTAGTGAAATCAAATTTGGTATTCACAGAACGGTAGCTACCGGCGTAATTTTGAACAATTCTTGTTGGATAAGCCGGTTTTCATGTGCTGATTATTCCTCTGCGCAAAACTCCTTTTGGGAAGATCATGAAGCTCCACCACTTGTATTGTTCTTTGCTTCTTGGCTGTTGAGATGTGTGATGATTAATGTTAGATGATAGATCATATGATTTACAAGTTTCACACTGGATCTATAGAAACTTATATTGATTTGTGAAATAAGTTTTGAAGCGTGATGTAACCTAAGTAATAGACTTATATTGCAAGTTGGGTCAATCATTTCGCCAGATACAAAAAACACAATACATTTGCTATCAGGATTCACTGCATAGAGTCCTCTTTACGGCCTTGTTCCTTTATGATTTATGCTCTGAGGTGTGGCACAATGTAATGTATGTAAAACAAGTGCTAAATAATAGAAAGTCGGCAAACTAACCGTTTTCAGCTGCTTGATAACACTCTTGTAGCTTTCTTTTTGCAACCTCTAATTTCATCTGAAGCGAAGCCTCATTGTTAAAATCCAACTTCTGATACAAGAAAACTTGAGACATAAGATAGCAATTGAGCCAACAGGTTCACATTGATACCTCCTGTACTTGCACCACTCACCTGTTTGGGAGGCATTGGTTTCTTCTGAATTGTGCCTATGTCTGGTTTCTGCTGAATATTAATGTTACTCTTAACCCTCGGCTGCATGGCTGGTTTTGGTCTCATTGGCATAGATTGATTGGTCGGAGGGTTTTGTCTAGCTAGCCCATTTTCAATATAGTGTGGTTTTGGTTTGGCTAGTCGAGATTCTATATAGTGTGGTTTTGGTTTGGCTAGTTGAGATTTACCATTTTGAAGCTTATTTGGTTCAAGGATTTGCTTCTTCAATGCAACTTCCTGATTTTTTTTCTTTTCGACCTTCCTGCCATTCGGAAGAATGCTTGTGTTACCGGGATTCTTGAGCTTCGGCTTTGGAACGTCCCTCTTTCCGAGGGAGAGCTTTCTGCTATTTTCTTGGTTCTTGTTAAAGGCCGCAATGTTTCCCAGGTCTGAAACCGTAACCAAGAGCATGAATCTTTATTCTTTTTAAGAGGGCAATTCTTATTAAAGAACCGAATAGCCAAAATGTAATATAACATAAGAAGCGTTTAAGGAAGAAACTCACTTCCATCATCATCCATGCCATCAAAGAACTTAAGGAATCGTGAAAGAGAGAGAGAAAAATAAAATAAGTTAACCATGTCATAAAATCAGAAAAAGATCACAATTTGCAGCACTTTAACATCAAAATGAGGAGATATGGCACCTTTGACAGCTCCATTGAAGCTGTAGTAGTAAAGAAAGCTCCTTCATCTAGCGGGGGAGACGGAAGCCCTCCCTCTTCTTCTTCAGCTGTACTCATTTTTACTGATTCTGTTTCAGCTTCTCCACCTAAGAAAATAATTCATTATCCTCTGTTAAGAAACACAAGTTTAGATCATGAGAAAATCTTCGTGACTAACTCCCTGTAATGGCTGCCGTAGCTTTCACCCATGCATCAACCATAATTCTCCAATCCCTGAATTTTCAAACAGACAAGAAACAAACGTTCATTAACAGATTTAAATGCGCCAGAAAAACTTTCTAGATTGTTAGTTCACCAATGCAACAATAGCCACTATTCGAAATATAAGTAATAACTATCGACTCAACCAGCTGATTGATCGGATTTAGTGGTATGGCATCAAAGGAACAAACAAAAGTGGGGGAGCCAAATGGAGTTGAGTCGGCAGAGGACGGCTCCTCTCGCAGTATTATAAAATTTTATACATTTCTATATACAATGAAATATAGTTTCACTTTCTCAAAATATTTCAACTTCTAGTTTCACTCCTCTCCACTACTCTGTCTTTACGCTCTGCCACCGTCTAACATACCAGATAAGAGATATATGTAACGATGTATTGACACTTTCAGTGGAATTGGGTTTTTTCTTTTTAGCCAACACAAACTATACTCCAAGGAGAAACAAAACCACGAGTAATATAACAAGGCGATAGATGACAGTGCATACTCCATTAATGCCGTGACAAGATTCTGAATGTCCTTTGACGCATGCTTTTGAAGAACCTTAACAGACTTTCCAATATCAGTAACCTGAGATAAGATAATTTGAATCAAGATTAAAAACAAAATGTCCCAGAAAAAAAAATCCTAAACAAGAATTCCAGCCGAACCTTCAGTGTCTCTAAAGAGACATGCATCAGCTGAAGCCGCCTCAATGAATCAAACAATACCTCAACTGACTGCTCAAAAAAAACAAGGCAACAATCAAAACCATAACTAAAACAAACAGCCGTTAGCTAAACTAAGAACCAACAATTATACAAAGAACAGCGACATAAACCAAATCAAAAACAAGTAAAAGAATCCCGTTCATCAGTTCAACAGAAAAAACAACAAAAAAAAAATAGAACTAATCTGCTAGATAAAAATACAAAATTTGTAGCAAAATTTAATACATGGATTGAACCAGAATGAACCGTAAGGAAACAGAAACAAACCAACCTCTTCATCCTTATTATCCAAAATTTCTTTGATCCTCAAAACCTCCTCAAAAACTTTAAATTCTTCATCAATTTCATCAGTCAATGCTTCAGCATCTCCAAAACTGCAATTGCTAACATGATTCCAATTTGCGTTCATCGCCCTTCGACTTTCATCATAATCATCACCACCTCTGTTATTGTTCACCTTGCTTTCTTCTGTATCTTTGCTCTCTCCAGTCCTACTTTTAGCGTTATTACCATTGTTCTCCACACCATCACAATTTGTCACGAAAAGCTCAGTCCTGTCACAGCCAAAACACTTGGTCATTTTACTCACGAATAACATCTCAGCAATGCGATCCCTCTTCAATTTGAAGTCGTAAGGGTAATCACAGGCGGCAACCATTATTGCATGCTCGATCACATTAAAGATATCAGAATTTGAACTTCTGAAATAATCCCTCCAATTATCAAGACTCACTGATGCATCACCCATGGTGAAATTTTGAAGACTAAATTCAGTTCGAAACTAATTTTTTTCAACTACCCAGATAAAGAAAATCGATTCTTCATCACAGATAAGGTATCCAATACAAATTCTTCCCTTCAAGAATAAAGAACTCCCACAAATCCCAATAAAAAAGAACAACTCAACAGAAAGTCATTTGCCCGATGGATAGAAGAAGGAATACTTTCTGTGGGCTTAAAGATTGAAAAAAATGAAGAATTGGGCAGGTGATGTGCACAAAGATAACTCTTTGTATACCTCTTTTAAGACAAATATTTGTGATAAATTTACCCACAGAGAGACCTGATTTGGTGTAATTAATATGGTTCTTGGATTACACAAATCTCTTCTTAAATTCACAACAATGTGAAAATGAAAAGTAGGAAATTTGATTTTTTTATTCTTGGTTTAACTTTTAATTTTATTTTATGAGTTCGGTCGAAGATTAGATCTATCATGAGATTATCTCGTATATATATTTTCATAAGACCGATCAACTTATATTTAAAATTAATAATTTTAGAATAAAAAATAATATATGTTTTTATTAATTGAGTCAAACTGAAAATCTATTTCATAAAATTAACTTACCAAAAAAAAATTTATGGAATATAAAATCAAATTATTAATTTTTTTTTTTTTGGGGGGGTTGTTTTTTGTTTTAAATCTTGATTCAATCAACAATTAGGCAGGCAACGAGACTGTTCCATCGGATAGATACTCGGCGACTCGATTTTATTTGCGCAATACTAAAATAACGCACCTGTAACATCTGGAGCAAATGGTGTCCACCCATATTCAAGCGGGACCCACTTGTTTCGACAAATTTCAACGCATTTCGAATAAATTTCCATAATGCCAAAAAAAAAATTCTAAATTGATCATCATTCTTCGGTCGTCGATTTTTTTTGTGTTCAGTTTCTGAGTTTCCACATGAAGTATACCATATTTTATATGATATAGTACCATAGTTTTGTGAGTAGGGAGTGAACCAAGGATTTTTCACCAACTTCAAAAAAAAAAAACCAACTCAAAAGCAACCATTTAAATATGTTTATTTTTTATTTAATATACAAAATTAAAATAGAAATGGAGAAAACGTAATAGATTTTAAAAGATTTTCCATTTTTTAAATTCGAACTATCGAGCAAATATTACAAAAGACGATGGACTAATAATTTTTAAGCATTAGCATTTTTTATATTAAAAATATTGTAATCTCATAACATATTATAGAGTTACAACTAGACATGTTACATGGTTGGACCTGATTTCCGGATTACCGGCTATTGAAATTGAACCAATCTTATACGATATCAGATTTGGAGTTTGATTGAATCCAAAACCGAAAATCGAATGAAGTGAAATCGGATTAAACCGGATTGAGACCAAATTCAAATCAAATTTCTAAATAATTAAGTATATAAATAAATTAGATATGAGTCTTATGTAAATTTTTAATTTATTTATGAATTTTATATATATTTGTTTGTGTTTAGTATACATGCTATCGAATATAGTTGTATGAAACAGATTTTGAACTAGTTATGGTATCGGATTCAAACGAATTGAACTAAAATTATTTCAAATCCATTTTGAGGTAAATCAGTAAAATTTAATATTGGTGTTGAATTTGATTCAACCTGGAACTGGTTATATTGACTCTGGATTGAACTGGATTAAACGGAACAAAGTTCGGCTCGATTCTATATCGATTCAATCCGTTAAGACACATCAACATAATTTGCTATGTCCAAATCTGACCACATAGAATATGTAGATCTAGCTAAGGAATAATATTCAGCCAACTAAAAAGTCTAAATTTAAAAGTCTCAATCATTAATCAATTTCTATAATTAATTACGAATTTAAATATATGTACTCTTAAAAATACAAAAAATTATTACAAGGTTGTTGCTCCGAGAAATCCTTTCTTTCTTGTCCACTCAGGGGGGTGCGAGATTTACTACCCAATACCCGACTCGATATACTTATGTCGCGTTCTACTCATATTCGAGAAAAAACCCAATTTTTTCTACTCGATCGGTTTAGGTCGAGCCTGGACCTAAATTACCCAATCCAAATTAATACCCCTTACAATTTTCTATCGGACCAAGCATGTAAACAACATAAAATGTAACCAATATTCTCAAGTTGAAACAAATAAATTTAAATAAATTGCACATATAAGATTAATTTTTACTCATATATTCCAAATGATCTTCAGAACAAGGTGGAAGATGTAATGCACTCGTCTCATGTGAGAAAAAATAAATAAAGTTTTAAAATAACTTATAAATAGTTACACTAGAATTCTATAGCAACTTGAGTTAATCATTTTCGTACAACGATAACGAATACGAAGTAGATGTTACAGGATTAGTATGTTTATTTACATTCCCGTAAAAATAAAATAAAAATGTAAAACTATTTTTATTAAATCATGTTCTTACTTAATTATAGTACAATCAAATAAATTGTTAGATATTAATTAGTTTTCTTAATTATAATTAAGTTATTATATAATTTAATTTTTTATTCAAATAATCATCTCGTGTTTATACATGCATGTCACACCAAACATTTTATTATCAATTCCCAAATATAATTAAATAATCAGCAAAAAAGTATATTTTTGTTGTATTTTCCATTATAGAGCTTAAATGTTTATTCAAAAGACTCCGGCCCATTTTGAATGCCATAGCAGCTTCATCTCGAGCCCAACACAAAAAAGCAGATAATAGCCCAGGAAATCATGCCCGATCCAAGAAGGGCCCAAATATAGTTTGGTTGTACCCTTGAACTCAGGTGGAACACAAGGAGAAAAACAGGATGATGAAGATATTCTTCATATTATGGTGTAAATGTAAATGACCAATCAATAAATTTTATGAAAAATTGACGTTTTATATATATTTTTTGGTACAAAAATGAAAAACAAAGTTTTTCGAACAATATCTAATGACGAGTGATATAAAAAAATAAAANTCATGTTTAGTACCTTTTTAAAAAGTTCATGATAATATCATGGATAATATCATAGGCTCGTGATAAATAGTTTTACACAAGGATAATGTATTCTTTTTATGACATGTGATAATTTTAATTGAATGATAAAAAACACCACAAATGACTTAATTGCCATCGATATATAAAAATCTTAAATCATATCGTTCTCTCATTTTACCGCCCCATCAAATAAATATTTTTATTT
>NC_133318.1:16784842-16798591 GCF_012295235.1 Primulina huaijiensis
AAAAACAATTTTATACATAAGATACTCATCAAATTTTTAAATATGCAATAGAAGGATAATAGAAAGTTTCAAAATAATTTGGTACACATAGTATTTTCTTAGTCACAAATTTTATTACAACCCAGATATTATAATGCTAATCTAATCGAACATCTCTCCGCCATCGCTGTCACTGGCGCTGTCATCTCCGGCCACCTCCATCGGTGCTACCTCATCTTCCTCCATGTTCTCTATCACCAAATGCAGGTAATTATTCTGATCTTGAAGTCTGTCCATAGTGCCATGGAGCTTCGAAATGTACCGATCCTGTCTGGCGTTGTACTCCTCCCGGCGCTGACGGGCCTGAGCAGCACGTCCTCGCTCTATCTCCACTCTATCCAATAAATCCCTGTTAAGTGCAGCTAAGCGCGTGATGGGAGCGGAATCGGTCGGTATCTGCAGCAGCTGGCTCTCCGCCAAGTCCAGATGATGAGTCAATCGTTGTACATCGGTCTCCAGTATGAGTCTACTCTCAATAATCTCTTGTTTCTCCAACTTTTCTCTAGCCAGTTGCGCCTTCAGGGTCGCAATTTCTCTAGTCTGATTGTCAATCGTGAGCTGGCGCATGCGAAGGGCAGCCTGAGCACGGGTACGTGGAACAGCCATTTCCTAGGATAAAATCGAAGGCAAAGCATCAGAATCGTATAAAGGATAGAAAGGCACAAATAATAGAAACAAAGTGGTCGTGGAAAAATTTTGATACTAAGAATTGCGAAGCGATTGAAGGGATAGATTTCAGAAGTCTATTCGAAATTTAAGAATCAGATGAAAGTTGGATTTCAAGAACAGATGAAAGTTGGACTCAATTGGGATGCACTAGGCTTTTTCCAAAATTTGACTTCGCCAAATTTTGTCTATCAAAATCTCAGCGGGATTATGAACCTGGCGGCTCTGATACCACTTAAATGTCACGCCCCGTGTCCGAAGAGTTAGTGACATCCGGCATTGTTTAACAATTATATTGAAAACAATAAAGCCTCGTATCAAATTAAACCAGTCTTTTTCATAAATAAAGTATTGTCTTTCAATGACAATGAAATAAATACATCAGAGTTGCGAAATGCGGAAACTAAACAAAAAGGATAAATTGGTTCTTGATCTTGATCATCGTTCACCAACCCCAAAAAGCTTCATGCTCCTCCTTATTTATTTGCTCTTCAGTTTTATCTGAAATTTGTAAGGGGTGAGTGTTTTGGAAACACTCAGCAAGTGGGAGTCGATCGATTCCAAAGATACATATAGAACTTAATTCTTTAAAAATTTCTTTTAACATACTTTCAAAACTCAATATTCTTGACTTGACACAACAGAAACGAAACGAATAAAAGACGGAGCTTATCAAATGATTCAGAACAGAACAGAAACAATTCAGATCATTTCAGAGCAGACAAAACACACTGTTACTCATCTCATTTCCATGGTCAAATTGTCCCCAATATGTTAGTCCTCTAAGGGGTGAGGCCAGAACATGGTTTTATACCCACCAATGGGGGCCAGAACATGGTTTTATATCCACCAATGGGAGCCAGAACAGAACATGGTTTTATACCCACCAATGGGGGCCAGAACAGAACTACAATTCTCGTCCCATTTAAAATTCGAATCGTAACAGCGCAACAGAATTCAGAAGTAACGGACAAAAGTTTTCAGATATTCAGATTTCAGAGTTATTCATACAGACACAGCGGAACCAAGAAATTCGAAGCACAGAAGAGATCACATAATCGATTGAAATTTAAAAATAGAAGACACTGATATTTTCGAAAAAGGACACACCAACATGCATGTCACGTTATTTATATCAAAGTTTAAAATAGAAACAAATACTTAACCAAAAGCCCACTTACCGTATTTTGAAGGAAATTTCTTGTTGAAAATTGGGCAGTACTTCGACGCTATTTCAACAACTGTTATCTCTACTTGAGCAGCACTTCGATTATAACTTCGAGTAGACTGAGTCGTGATTTCGACAGCACTTTGACGCAGTATTGTAATTCCGGACTGCACGAACTTTTCTTCCTTTTCTTGGGTTCGACCGAATGCTGTTGGGAGAGGGAGAGAGGGCCAAAATTTTGGAGCTTTTGAAGGATTATTTGAAGTGCCCTTGCATGTGGTTTTAGTTGGTATTTATAAAAAAGTCTTGGCCCTTTCACCTATCCTTGGCCGATTTCTTTGGGTCCAAGATTAACCATAATTGTGGTTCAAAATCCCATGTATTCTTCAAGTCCAAGATTAGCCATAATTGTGGTTCAAAATCTCATGCACTCTTAAATGTCATCTTGATTTTCTAAAGGGTCACTTCTTGCATCATTATTATGTCCAAGCTCTTAGCTCCTCCCGCAGCTCCTTCATGGGTTAACTCAAAGGTTATTTCTTGCACATTTAATTTGTCCAAACTCTTGGCTCATCTTGTAGCTCCCTTTTTGTTCTTGTTAGGACAAGATTGGTTGAGCTGCTTTGAGCTGACGAATTGAGTCCTTGAGCTCGGATTTATTCCTCCCGTGACAGTACTTTAATGGATGCAGTTACTTCTAGCTTGGCCTCCCGTTGGGTTAATCTCCGAGCATTGAAGCTATTTCTTCGAGTTAAGTTAGCTGAAATCTAAGTTAATATTCAAGTTATCTAGTTGGAATAAAAATTTTAGTGCTTAGTTTGAGTTAAACTTCAAGTTCGTATTACTTACTTGGCTCGTAAAATCCCGGGTTCTCACAATATACGCCATAAATGTTCTGGAAATGATAAATGAATGTCCAAGTAAACAGGATTTCAACAACAAAAAAAAGAAAGTTAGATGATCCAAATCCCGCACAAATGTGGCATGCTAGACTAGGTCACATTTCCAAACGAAGGATGCACAAGCTAGTGGGGGAAACAAGCTTGACTTGTCAGACAAAAATTCTCTACCTACTTGTGAGTCCTGTCTAAAAGGAAAAATGACCAAGACTCCATTCAATGGAAACGTGGAACGTGCGCATGGTCTAATGGATTTGATCTGCACAGACGTTTGTGGCCCGCTAAGTGTTAGCACAAAATATGGGCAATCCTACTTCATTACCTTTATTGATGACCATTCAAGGTATGGGTACGTTTATTTGATGAAACACAAATCTGAAGCATTTGAAAATTTCAATGAATTCAGATCTGAAGTAGAAAATCAGCTAGAAAGAAGTATTAAAGCACTTTGATCTGATCGAGGTGAAGAATACTTGAGTGCTGAACTTTTTGGGTTATCTAAAAGAGAATGAGATTCTCTCATAGTAGACTCCACCAGCAACACCACAATTGAATGGTGTTTCAGAACGTCGTAATCGAACCTTGACGGACATGGTTCGATCCATGATGAGATTCACTGAATTGCCTACATCGTTTTGGGGCTTTGCGCTTGAAACTGCGGCAATGTTGTTGAACAATGTCCATATCAAAACAGTGGATAAAACACCCTATGAGATATGGATGGGAAAAACTCCCAAATATTCTTACATGAGAATATGGGGATGTCCTGCTTACGTGAAGAAGACAGTGGAAGATAAATTGGATAATAGATCCATTTTGTGCTACTTCATAGGATATCCAAAGAATTCTGTTAGATATTATTTCTATCATTCCAATTAAGCAAAAATGTTTGTTTCAAGAAATACTACCTTTTTGGAAAAAGAATTTCTATTAGATAGAAAAGGTAAGATGATAGAACTTGAAGAAATTGAAGATACTCCTTCAACTATAGTAGTTGAACCTAATCCCCAACAACCAGTAGTTGAAGTACAAGCTCCTAGAAGGTCTGATAGGGTTATTAGACCGCCTGCAAGATATACGCTTCTTCATGAACAAAGCCATGATGAGCATTGTGTTGGATGTGATCAAATGATTTTCAAATAAGCAATATCTGATACTGATTCAACCAAATGGCTTGAAGCCATGCAGTCAGAAATGGACTCTATGTGTTCAAACCAAGTCTGGACATTAGTGGATCCACCTGAGAGAATCGTTCCCATAGAATGCAAATGGATCTACAAAAGAAAGCTTGGGACGGATGGGAAGGTAGTGACCTTCAAAGCAAGACTAGTTGCAAAGGTTATACTCAAAGACAAGAAATTGACTATGAGGAAACTTTTTCACCAGTTGCTATGTTTAAGTCCATTAGAATACTACTAGCCATAGCAGCATGGTATGACTATGAGATATGGCAGATGGATGTAAAGACTGCATTCCTCAATGGAGACATCAAAGAAGAAATTTATATGTCTCAACCTGAGGGGTACACATCAGTAGGAAGTGAGCATAATGTATGCAAAATTCAGAGATCTATATATGGACTCAAGCAGGCGTCAAGGAGTTGAAACCTCAGATTTGATAGCACTATCAAAGAGTTTGGTTTTGCTAAGAATCCTGAGGAACCATGTGTGTACAAGAAAGTTAGTGAGAGTGCAGTGACATTAATTATACTTTATGTTGATGACATCCTACTCATTGGGAATGATGTAGGATTACTGCAATAAACTAAAGTATGGCTAGCAAGTAAATTCTCCATGAAAGACATGGGTGAAGCATCCTATGCATTGGGAATACAGATCTATAGAGATATATCAAAAAGGATGCTAGGACTCACCCAAGCCACTTATATCGATACCATTCTGAAGCGATTCTCTATGGAAGAGTCCAAGAGAGGATACTTACCAATGTGTCATGGTGTTACTCTATCTAAAGCTATGTGTCCTAAAACTGATGAAGAGATACAGATGATGAAACGTATTCCATATGTGTCAGCTATTGGTAGTATCATGTATGATATGATATCGACGCGTCCTGATATTGCTTACGCTCTGAATGTTAAAAGCAGATATCAGGCGAACCCAGGTCCAATGCATTGGAAGGCCGTGAAAGATATTCTTAAGTATTTGAGAAAGACTAAGAACTTGTTCATGGTCTGTGAGGGTGGAGAATTGAAATTGGAAGGCTACACTGATTCTAGCTTCCAATGTGACGTAAATGATTCGAAATCAACCTCTGGTTTTGTATTCATATTAAATGGTGCGGCTGTCTCTTGGAAAAGTTCTAAGCAAGACACCGTTGCGGATTCCACCACTGAAGCTGAATACATCGCTGCATCTGCTGCAGCCAAAGAGGCATTTTGCATGAGGAATTTTATCTAAGAGTTGGGCGTTATTCCTAATGGAATTGATCCAGTCCCATTGTACCGCGACAACACTGGTGCCATTGCGCACGCAAAGGAACCAAGGTCTCATCTGCGATCCAAACATGTACTGAGGAAGTTCCACATCATACGGGAGATTGTGGGAAGAGGAGACATATCAGTCGAAAGAGTCCCCTCTGCAGATAATGTTGCTGATCCACTTACAAAGCCCTTGCCAGGACCATTGTTTGAGAAGCATCGCGAAGCAATAGGATTAAAGTTTATGGGTAGTTGGCTCTATGGCGAGTGGGAGATTGTTAGAGTAGATGCCCTTCAAGCCAACTGTTCGCTAGGAATTTTATTGACTCAGTTGTAATAAACAATCTTTATTTTAATATAATTCAACTTTTAATGGTTTCGTTTCACTTTATCTGTATACCCATGCGATCAGCATAGATAAAGTCCTTGATTATGCTTTAATACAAATGAATCGTAATTCTATGTTGAAACTCATTTGTAAACACTACATATTCTAAATTCGTTTCTAGTCGATTCAGCTGCTTAAAACATGGATAAAGGTCGCTTGAGCTCGAGACGAGCGTCTGTGATGTTATGTACTGCGTTTCTTGGTAAGGGCATAGAGATGTCCAAACCTGGAGATGGGTAGTCATATGATGATCAAACCGAACAACCCTCCCTCGGACTTTCCAAGTGGTTATCATTCATCGAGAGGATAAGTCCGTGGTTATGATTGTACACCATTAGTCCTTACGAATCGGGACAACACTGAGGCTCTATATGCTAGGGCTGTGCTTTGACTAGTTTACCGAATCCAGGAGAGTCATCAGGTGGCGAGGTTGGGTACAGTTGCGACACATATAGGAACCAGTGCATTGTAGTCGGTGATTCACCGCTCACCTACGGCTGTGGATATCCTATGTGATCTGATGAAATAATAGTGCGTGCAATCCCTGGCCAGAGTATGAGATGTACGTTGGAGAAGGAGTTCTCCAATAGTACATGCGATGCCACTATTTATATGTGTCACATAGTTATCGAATTATTATGCAATCCCCGATGAACCAATGGTTGCAGATTCGATCGGGATATATGAGATGAAGGGACCATACTGTACGTTAATCATAATCGACTGGTTCTTGGAGGCACTATCAGTGATACCTAGGGAATCATGGGGCGAAGCTACTAGACGCTCTTACCATGATTCGATGGGTTTAATCAGAAATATGATTTCTGACATTCTCATGATCAATTGTTGATACATAGAATGGGGCAAATAAGGGTAAGCCCGAATAAAAGATTATGTCCTGAATCACAAAGAGTTGTGAACACACGGCTAGCTGTACCCCTGAACCATTGAGGATCATACAAGCACTGGATCGTTTGTTCCTGTTGAGAGAATAAATTCAAGGAGTTGAATTTATATTATGATATAGTAAATTCAAGGAGTCGAATTTATGATAATTAAATTTTGAGAAAATAAATTCAAAGAGTTGAATTTATGAGATTGTAAATTCAAGAAGTTGAATTTATGAAATTTGGAAAGAATAAATTCAAGGAGTTGAATTTATAAAATTTGAGAATTTAATTTATTAAACTCAAATGTTGAGTTTATTAAATATTAAATTTTGGAAGTGATAAATTCAAAGATTTGAATTTATAATTTAAATATTAGATTCAAATGTTGAATTTATGATGAATTTAATTTATTAAGCTCAAAAGTTGAGTTTATTAATTATTACATTTTGGAGGTCATAAATTCAAGGAGTTGAATTTATAATTTAAATATTAAATTCAAATGTTGAATTTATAAGAGATTTAAATTAAATGTAATGAGTATATGTATAATGGGCTTGTAGGTAGGAGTACAAGACCAACATACATATTATTAAGGTTATTAATTGGACTTTGAAAGACTAATTTATTTTTTAAACTAGTTGGACTTGAATAATTAATTGATTAAGTCAATTAAGTATTTAATTTTATTAATGGGCCCTAAGCTTATATATATGTGTATTAGGCTTAAGGTTAAAAATAATTCAATCACAATTTTTGAAAAACCCTAGCCTCCACTCTCTTGTGTTTTTCAAAAATACCTCCCCTTCCTCTCTCAAAATTTCGGCCCTCTCTTTTTGATAAGGAGTTTCATCCGTCTCTCAAACTTCTCAAACTTTGATCTCCTACGTAAAATATCTTCTATTTTTCTAGTGCAAATTAGAAGAGGAACAAATCTTCTAGTCGTGGATCTGGTTAGAAGAATAAAGAAAGGAGTTCTTGAAGAAAGTTCGTGGGGAATTAATCAAGAGCTATATCCGCCTATACCGGATTAGTTGAAGCCAAGTGAATCAATTCACTAAAGGTATATTATAAAACTCCCTATGAATGTTTAATCATAAAACCATACGAGTGCTCAAACAAATATATTTTGATTGTCAAAATAAAATAAAAATTTTAAAACTTCCGCTGCGTTTTGGTCACGAGAAAACCGAGATCCAACAATAAGTATTACACACACATAAATATAAGTAAAAAAATGAAATGTATCTTTCTTTCAAATATTTCAAAAACAAATAGAGTCATATAAGTATTGATCATAATCTAATATTAGCCTTGTGGATATAACCATACTATCGATATGATCATAACATTAGTTCATTCATCAAATAAAGATCTGAAAATCAGAACAACGGTCGCCCACCCTGTCGGGTTTAGAATCACGGCTATCACCCAACCACATCAGAGCTGCGGGAACAAAATTTGTTAATTTCCTTCCACTCAAATTTTGAGTCATAACAGTCCTTCATAAACTCATAGTAATTGTCTTTATCATTTCATATTGTATACTTTCAGGTATAGTTTGGTACATGAGATAAGAGAGAGATTGATAAATAATCCTCCTTATCTCATGTTTAGTACCTTTTTAAAAAGTTCATGATAATATCATGGATAATATCATAGGCTCGTGATAAATAGTTTTACACAAGGATAATGTATTCCTTTTATGACATGTGATAATTTTAATTGAATGATAAAAAACACCACAAATGACTTAATTGCCATCGATATATAAAAATCTTAAATCATATCGTTCTCTCATTTTACCGCCCCATCAAATAAATATTTTTATTTATTTTTATATATTATATAATATGATAATTATATAAATGAACTCGAGATAATTATATAAATGATTTTTATAAATCTCAATAAAATTATTAGTATCGCTCGATTAACCTTAAAAATTGATATTTGACCTGACTCACAAAATCAATGGCTCAATTATCATATTATATAATATATAAAATTAGGTAAAAATAAATAAATCATGCAAACACTGTCGACGCATGAACAGATAAGAAATATGAACTCAAGCAACAACTTTGAAATTATAAAATTTATTATGATACGGTTAATTTTGTCATTACAATCTAATATATAAATTTAATCACTCTTATTAAAATCATACCAAACATTAAATATAATATCCTAGATCTTATATATTCTTAACTTATCCTTATATTATATATCATGTGTTTATCGTATCATGTGTACCAAACTATGCCTTATGTGAGTACCGATGATGTATCAGTCATCTATTAGATGTGATGAAACATAGAAAAATTATACATCTAATAAGTGAGTGACACATTAGCGGTGTTCACATAAGCATGCACGATAGTTGTGCAGTATATATATAATAATAACGAGTAAGTCTTTGAGACAGTCTCTCATATTTATATTGGAGAGACGAGTCGACCGGATCCATATTTGGAGTTAAAATTAATATTTTTAGCATAAAAATAATATATTTTAATAAATTATATTAGGTAGAATATTATTCTCTCAAAATTAATCTATAAGACGATCTCGTAATAATTTTTATGATAATATATATGTCTTCTTTTATAAAGTTTTTATATTACTTGGTCAAATACTATTAAAAATTAGATGAAAGCAAAAGATTTTATGAGTGTCCTTATGCCACGATGGCCCATTATTAATTTATGTAAGAGAAAAAAGAAATGTGAAAGGGGTCCATCAAATAAATAGGATATTTCGAAATCCGAAATGATTTCACATTGGTGACCGATCAAGTAATATAAAAGAAGCCCGTGATGGCAAATTTCATGTAGAATTGATGTTCTAAATTCTAATGATGCTCACACTATTGCTTTGACCCAATTAATGAAATATAAAATTTAATTTGATATGGGATTTTTTTTCTTTCAAAAAGAAAAATTTGATCCAAAATTTTATAGTTAGTTCGTTTATCGAAATTGTTTCGGTCGTCTCGGAAAGAAAATAGTTAGAAATGAAGAGAAACCTTAGTAGATTCATGTAGAGCAATGATATTCAAGTTCTTTGCTTCAAATTATGGTGTTTTTTGGTATTCAATTAAAGGCATTTGGCACTTGGTATGCTAGCTAGTTTCCAGCCATTGGTATTACAACCTCAACAAACATTCTTTGGGATCATGAGATATATGGTGGGCCAACCCAACATAAATATTCACCCCCTCTTTTTCTTGGTTTTTATATATAATTAAATAATCACCTTTATTTATCATCATCTGAAAATATATTTTTTTTACTATTTATCTCCTGTAAGATAAAAATCAATAAGAAATAAAGATTTCAATTGGGTATCGGATTTAAGTTTTGAGTAGGTTTCTTATAAGATGGTCTCACAAATCTTTATCTGTGAGACGGGTCAACCCTACCGATATTCACAGTAAAAAGTAATACTTTTAGCATAAAAAAATAATATTTTTTCATTGATGACCCAAATAAGATATCTGTCTCACAAAATACGACCCATGAGACCGTCTCACACAAGTTTTTGGCCTAAATTTGAGATTTGGTGTCAGATTGACTATAAGTCATCGGTCATTATCAATCTTACCAACGATATCTTGATCATCAAAATTTTGGTTTTGTTCATAATAATTTGATGGGTTATAATTTATAATTGAAAAATAAAAAAAATATAAGAAAGTAGACATTGAGCACGAGGAAAGGGCTATATATATGGAGACAACATCATTTCTATCAAGAAAGTAGTTTGTATAATATTATTATAAATAAATTATGATTTTCGTATCCCATCTTTGTGACCCATTGATTATTAAACCCTTATTTGTGATAGTCTTCCCATAAATGATGGATGATATTCCCATATCAATTTAGGGCCCTAATCTTACTTTAACTTCGAATTAAGGGACCATTAATGACTTTATATAGAATCTTAAGTTCTGATGCTAATAAAATAATATTTTTAACAAAATTCAAATAATCATATATATAACTAAAAATAAAATTTAAAATATAAGAAATTTATTTAAAAAATATAAGAAAATAATTAAATTCTAAAAAACTAAAAAAAATGATGAACCGGTCGGACCAATTTCTAATCGGTTCACGACCGATCTAACAGATTCTTGAAAATTTTTGGTCGGTTCTGATTAGAATTGATCGATCGGTCTGATTTTAAAAACAATGCTAATAAGTATGTAAATTTTACATGAATCAATGAAATTCTTTTATAAAAACTTGAGGCAATTGTCATACTAATTTCTACTACGAATGATGTACGAAATCTTGTCATACTTTTTTGACTAAATTATTGGAGGTAGTTAGAGTCAATTTCAATGAGATTTTGAAGACAAATTGAATTTTTTTTCTTGAAGTAATGTACGTCTTTGTGAATGTAGTCCCCCACTTTATATGTTTTTAGCAGTGTTCTAAAAAGTCCGCTTAAGTCCCGTTTAAGCGTGCTTAAGCTTGAAGCTTGACAAAAACGCCCCGCTTCGGAGAAAACGGAAAAAAACGGTCAAACTAAGCGTAATTAAGGCGTTTAATTAAGCGTGTTTAAGCTCAATTAATCGCATCTGTTTATTTTTTTTTTTATTTTTATTTTGAAGGTATCTCTTTTTATTTTAAAATAATAAATTATATTTATAATTTAGATGTTTATTTTTTAATTTTAATTTTGATTAAGCGTGTCTGATAATGATTTGACAAATATTTAACGTTTTTAATGTGGTCTAGTTGCAAAAACAAATAAAGATTGTAATTTTGATATTTTTATGCTTTTATAAATATGAGAATTAATTCATCAGACTTAAATTTATCATATTTATGTATTATTTTATCTATTTATTGGTTTGAGATAATTACAATTATACTAAAGATAAAAAACGCTTTTTTACGCTTAAGCCTGTGCTAATCTCGCTTAAGCTTGAAAAGCTTGGAGCTCGACATCCGCGCTTCGGGACGCTTCACGCTTTTTAGAACCTTGGTTTTTAGCAGTACACATCTCTTTTNTCAACTATCCATATTAGTATTTTGGTCATGTCTACGGTAGTCTTCACAAATGTTTTTTAAAAAATGATTATACTCGGAGTAAATTTGTAAGCAAAATTTCATTGTAATTTTTTTAAAACATTTACGAATATTATCTGTATCATTTCATATAGACACCAAATATAACTAGTTGGATCTACTCGGAGAATCAGGATAAAAAAAATCAATCACGCACATCTATCCGTTCTATAAATGAACAGGAGATCATCATAAAATTGAATCATGAAACCGCCTCACATGATTTGTTGTGATGTATGAAATGAGAGCCAACATAACATATGAAGCTCGTAGATTAAATCACCTTGGTGTTACGGAATCATCACAAAATATATACCCCACATCTTGTTAAATAATTGTTTTAACTGATTTTTGAAATCTAATTAAACGTTTTAAATTTTATTATAATCTCTAAATTGTTTAGCTAAAACTTACTTTACAAAAAGAAATTATATACATTAAAAAAATTAATGCAACCTTCAAAATGTAGTATGTAAAGTCAAAACCGACAATAAGATTGACGATTTATCGAGTTTTTTGGTTATATATAATTTAAGTAACGTCCAATCTTCCCTCTTCTTAAAGATTGTGCAGAAATTTTGGCTCTGAAATCTCACACACAAAAAGGGAAGTTCCCCAAAACCACCCTCGCCCACACCATTTTGACTCCAAACCAATATCTTAAACAAAGCAAAGCCAAACAAAAAAGTCCTCCAACTTTTCTCTAAAAGAAATTGATTCAAGAAATAATCTTTACCACTACTATATTGGGATCGAAGCCATGATTTCTGCTTTTTAAAAAGAAGAATTTTTTCACATGGGATTGCGGAGAAGATTAATCTGCTCGTGTTTTTTCCTACTACTTTTATTATTTTTACTGGCGAATGGAGAATTCAGAAGCAGAGGGAATGGTTATGGTTCTGCAAGAATCCATGCAGATGGCCCAAAATTGGTGCATAAGAATGGAGATCGAAAGCACAATACTATTACTGGAGACGATCTTTTTGGCGATGAGAAGAGGAGGGTTTACTCGGGAGCAAATCCTCTGCATAATAGATAAGATCTATAGCAGTACAATATCTTCTTGATTTTAATTATTATGATCAAGAACTGAACATTTTTGTTTCTTTCTTCATGTAAATCTTTTTTTTTTTATATGTATTGCTTTATCCTCAGAACCATTCTGCTGAAGATCTCAACTGAGGTGAATTCTGCTATTATTATTTGATTGAAAAATAAGATATAATGTCCATATATTATTTTTTTATTATATGGTGGATTATAACGTGATGGTGAAATTCATTTCACTCACTTTTTGAAATTTTTTATCATTCTCATCCTTTCGGTCAAGAAGTTGTTATACCTATTAATTTGACCTCGTGAAGCATATATTTGGGTCTAGTAATAGTTTGTCTCAAATTTGAAACATTCATTCTAGATAGAACATCGGTCATCGATATTATTATTTTTATTTTAACTTAATTTATGTTTTATATTTTAATTATATCACTTTATCTGATATTTCATTGTTCTTTATTTTCCATCACATATCTTATTTTTCAATTGTGATTTAAAAAAAAATTAAATTTTTTATAAATATAATCACAATGTGTTTTCTAGAATAAATAGGGATATTTATATTAATATTATTTTAAAATATATTGTTATTAATCAAGTACTATATACGTTCTCGGTTAATTTTGTTCAAAATAAAAATTCTTACATGTTATTGTAATGTACTCCTTCAATTATAAAATAAATAAATGTTTTTTAAACAAATAACGAAACAAAATTATGCAAACTAACTAATCTTGTCAAACTCTTTTGATAAATTTAAATAATTCGAATTTTCTATTTAACTATATATATTGCAAATATGATATTTGACGATCTATCAAAAGTTATAACTTATAATAATATAGTGTTATTAACTATAACAACAATGTCAAAGCACTTCTATAATCGAATGCACTTCTAAGTTCAATTCTAAACAAGTAAGAAATGAAAATAATCTTGTGATATCATAAATCACAAGCTGCCATGTGTATACATTAATATTAGTAAAAAAATCAATATTCTAAAAATCGTTAGGTGAAAGTGATAGCTAAGCAGATGACCACCCACAGCATAGAGCCTAGGCAGTTTTTTTTATTCAATATCTGTAAATCTTTTTTTTTTTTTTTTTTTTTTTTTTTTTTTTTT
>NC_133318.1:16799161-16806548 GCF_012295235.1 Primulina huaijiensis
AAAACTTAACTTCAAATATTTATTTGAAATTTCGATAATAGTTTTATTATTAGTAATGAAATAATATAAAGAATTTTAAATTTATATCATATTTAACTATAAGTTAATTATAAATAATATAATCAATCTTCTATTATTATATAATACATATCTATGCAATTATTAATTAAATCTGATTGATTCATAATATTCGACTTGGTGTATATATATGTGTATATATATATATATATATATATGTATATATATGTGTGTGTGAAATGATTACAAGGGGTGGTGACACGTGCCTAATGTCCGGAGTGAAAGTTGAGTGTGACATAGATTCCCCATGAGCTATGTTCGCCGTAATTATTATTCCAGCATTTTAGGATTTTATTCCCTTTTCCTTTCCATCTTCCATGCCCTGTCCCTGTCAACTTTCTCCCATCTTTTTTCTTTTTTTTCTTTCATTTTATTGTACCCAATATTTAATATATCATGTTTCTGATATCTCAAAAAGTGTGAGAAGAAAATTGATGTGACGTTATAAGATGTTTCTGCTAACATTTTGCGAAAACTGCAACGAGCCGAATCAAACTCGACTCAATTTAAATTTAGTCTAATTGAGCTCGAGCTCGAGCTCGATCAAGTAATTCATCTCCAGACTCAAACCCATCCATAGGAGTGTAGGACTAAAATGCTCAGCCCGTCTTGTTTGGTCACCATATATAATAATTCGTGTAAGTTAAACAAATTCAAAAAATTGACATGCTTATAATAAGCTTAAAATATTTATAGAGACTTTGTTTGTGTTCAAACAAAGATTTTTTTCGTGGTTGTCCAGTTGGAAAGAAAAAATATTTTTGATCAGGAACAAAACTCACTTTTTTTTTTTTTTAAATAACTCAATTTGGTATTAATAAATATAATTTTATTTTCTGAGTATGCTATATTTATAAATTAAATACATGTAAAAAAATATTTAGAAAAATACAGATGTGAAATAAAAAAAATATGTTGGAGATGATTTTAGCAAAGTGTGGAAGTTAAAAAATATACAAACAGAGTGATTTGTTTTCATTTATATATATCATTTTCCAGAAAAGAATACCATATTTTCCCCTATAAAAACTCTTATTTATAAATCTAAAGAAATTTAATATTTCAAAAAAAAATTTTATCACACACAAATGTATTGACAAAATCTGTAAAATAACTTTGGTCGACTATTTTTTAATAAAAAATGACTTACTCAAATATATTTATTCCTATCTATTTAATTTTTTTAGACGAAAAAAAACTTACTATCACTATTTTTCGATTTAAAAGCGACCCATACAAAATAAACCTTGGTCGGACTATGGAAACAAGGGATAAAATATATTGATAATTTAGATGGTACCGTAAAGGTGACCTAAAATGATGAAAAATAAAACATAAATAAATTACATGAAAAAGTCGAGAGAATCTACCGTGTATTGCTCCTTTCTCAAACACACTCCCTTGGCATCCTTCTCCGCTTCTTATGTTTCCCTTTTTTTTTCTCATCACTTTTCCTTTTTTTTTTCATCGATTAAGTTTTTTGTAAGATGATTTCACAAATCTTTATTCGTAAGATCGGTCAAATCTACTTACATTTACAATAAAAAATAATAATTTTTATGTAGTGATCGAAATAGAATATCCGTCTCCTAAAATTAACCCGTGAGACAGTAAGAATTGGTATATTCTTCCTCATGCTCCTTTGGTGCTTTTCCTTTCATGAAAATGAAATACTTGTGATGATGCTCCTCGTTTTATGCCTTTTCTTTTCTTTTCTTTTTTTTTTTAAAAAACATATAATTATGTACTATATAAACTATGACATTTTGCCAAAGAGTTACCTTCTCATACGACATCAATGTCCTAGATTTGAGACGAAATCTCTATTTCGAGATCTAATTATAACTAACTCAAACTCCCAAGTAAAATAAAATAAAAGTACAATTAAGGCAGGTAGATAGTCCACAAGTATATCAATTTTAATCAAGAATGTGAGGAATATATAATTTATTGTTTATCTAATAAAGTTTTTGAACTTAAAAAAAGTTGACTGCGGTCTTCATTGGTTACTTTTAACATATACATATGGTGAATTTCATTAGGTACTTCTTCATAATATAATTTGTTTCATCGCAATAAATGCATCGAACGCGACAAACGTACCAGAATTCAAACTAGCAATTTATCAATTTTTTTTAATAAAAAAGTAATATGAATATTAGTTATGAATTTTTAGTGCATTATATAGTTTAATTGGTAAAATGATACAAATGATAATTTTTAGCATGATATAAACTTTTTTATAACTTCTTCAAAATAAAGCAATATCAATCATCTATTCATATTAAATATTAAATTTTAGTTGTTGATATACAAAAGTATTGTATTTGGCTTTTTTTAAAAATAAAATGAATATTTTATATAATTTGAAAATATATAAATCTTACTCATGAAATTTTAGTGGAATATATAATTTAATTGATACGATATTACAAATGATTTTTTTTATTATAATATAAATTTTAGTGCAATATTTAATTTAATACATATAATTTAATCAAAGTCAGTGGCAGCAGACGCTTACCGATGGACAGCAAAATTATTTTTGAAATTATATAAATATTTTAAATTAATAATAAAAAAACCTTCAACCAAGTCAATTTAATATTTCTTGAAATGTCAAAATCTCCTACAAATTGATAATTAAGTAAGATGTTTGTTTAGCTTTTAAACAAATTTTTAAACATTCTATTTTTAGTATATAGAAATAATAATAATAATAATAATAATAATAATAATAATAATAATAATAATAATAATAATAGTGTGTCTAATTATTATTTTACACACGCTCTATGATTCTGCATGCATAAATGTCTCTGAATGTGTAAGAGTTGGCCTCTTTCTTTCGCTTTTCCATCAAAGGACCTCTGCTTTTATTTTCTTTGTCTGCCATTTATTTCCCATTAAATAATTTCACATCGCTTCTTCTGTCCCTCTCTCCCAAACTGAGCCAGAAAATCTGGTCACACAACTGTTTTCTTGATCCCCCATCATCCCATTTTCTATCATAAAACCATTAAAAAGACCATACTCAGCTCTAGTTCCTACTGGTCCATTTTCCATATTCGTTGTTGTTTCAAAATCTCCAAGTGGTTGTCTTTCTAAAATCAGAGAAGGGTTTTGCAATTTCTGGGCTAAAAATCCAACCTTGATAGTTTCTCAACAACCTTTTGGAAAAAAAAGCTGGGAAAAAAATGATCACAATCACAGACCTCTACCATGTTCTTACAGCTGTGGTTCCTCTCTATGTGGCCATGATCTTGGCTTATGGTTCGGTAAAATGGTGGAAAATCTTCACGCCGGACCAATGTTCAGGAATAAACAGATTTGTGGCGCTATTCGCGGTCCCGCTTCTCTCTTTTCACTTCATCGCCTCCAACAATCCTTACGAAATGAACTACAGATTCATTGCCGCAGACTCTCTGCAGAAAATAATTGTACTCTCTGTTCTTGCCATATGGTCGAAAACCAGCGCCAGAGGATCCTTGGAGTGGTCTATTACTCTTTTTTCAGTCTCCACGTTGCCTAACACCCTTGTAATGGGAATCCCTTTGTTAAAGGGAATGTACGGTGATTTCTCAGGGAGTTTAATGGTTCAGATTGTTGTGTTACAGTGCATAATCTGGTACACTTTGATGCTGTTTTTGTTCGAGTATAGAGGAGCAAGAATGCTCATTTCAGAGCAGTTTCCCGACACTGCAGGCTCCATTATTTCGTTCAGAGTTGATTCTGATATAATTTCTTTAGATGGGAAAGAGCCTTTGCAGACTGAGGCAGAGGTCGGAGAAGATGGGAAGATTCATGTT
The DNA here is from genome assembly GCF_012295235.1 of Primulina huaijiensis. Lineage (NCBI taxonomy): Eukaryota > Viridiplantae > Streptophyta > Magnoliopsida > Lamiales > Gesneriaceae > Primulina > Primulina huaijiensis. Next base: position 16,803,049 of record NC_133318.1, read on the forward strand.
ACTGTGAGGAAATCAACAAGTTCAAGATCAGATATCTTTTCAAGGAGATCCCTTGGTGGCCCACATTCTGGTGGTGTTTCTTTAACTCCAAGACCGTCTAACTTAACCAATGCAGAGATTTACTCTCTGCAATCTTCAAGAAATCCTACTCCCAGGGGCTCAAGTTTTAACCACACTGATTTTTACTCAATGGTGAATGGTAAGAATAGTAGTCCAAGGCAATCAAATTTTGGGAACTTGGGTGGTTTTGATGAGGAGAGTGGACATATGAATCAAGGCAAGTGTAATGGGGGGTATCCTGCTCCTGCCAGCGCTGGAATATTCTCTCCGGCTGCGGCCGGAGGTGGAGGAAAGAAGAAGGCTAATGGGGCTGAGGGGGGTGGTGGTGGTGGTGGTGGTGGTAAAGATCTTCACATGTTTGTGTGGAGTTCAAGTGCTTCACCAGTTTCTGAAGGAGGGATTCATGTTTTTAGAGGAGGCGATTATGGAAACGAACTTAATGTTGGAGCACATCCCAAAGGTATATTTTTTTTAAAAAATATTTGGACCCTTTTTTTTCTTGGTCAGATTACTACAGTTGAATCTCAAGTTTTTTGATGGTTTGATTTAATTTCTTTGATTTTGAAAATGAAACAGTGCATGAAATTTAATGCTTCTTGTTGGAACTATGTTGAGTACATTTTTTAATGCAACTGCTTTTGTCATTTAGGGAGAGATGCTCTTGTATTTCTATTTCTTTTACTATTATTAGCTCGTGGTTGTATTTTTCCGTATGAATTTCCTTCTAGGATGGGTCTTCTGTTCTTTGTTTCTCAACAAAACTGCAACATCCCTCAAATTTTGGTTTATTTGTCATCTGTTATCACGTGCTTCCCATTCATTTTTATATTATATTATATATTATTTTTGTTCATGAATATCATCTGCAGACAAGCCTTAGTACCGAACTGGTTCTTATCGACCCGTTTTGATGTGCTTGTTTGATGATATAGATTATGACGATTTCGGCCGCGATGAATTTAGTTTTGGGAACAAACGTGGTCCGAATGGTCCTGATCGTGAAGGGCCTGTTCTTTCCAAGCTTGGTTCGAGCTCCACTATTGAGCTTAACCCAACAACGATTTTGGATGCGAAGCCGACTGCAATGCCGCCAGCCAATGTGATGACAAGGCTCATACTGATCATGGTTTGGCGAAAGCTCATTCGGAATCCCAACACTTATTCGAGCCTCTTTGGTCTCTCTTGGTCTTTGGTCTCATTCAAGTATATGCACTAACATCCTTTGTCTTACGATGGTGAAGCCAGAATTTTTGCATGATAAGCAAAATCATAATTTTGCACATATCATATAAATCTATATTAGCAGAACTGGTCACTGCTCCGCCTTCCCCTTCCACCTCTGGCTAAGCCATCGGTTTTTATGTACCCTTGTTTTCGTTGGTAAACACATTAAAATTCGTAATTCTCGCAGGTGGCACGTTGAGATGCCAGCAATAATTGCCAAGTCGATCTCCATTTTATCTGATGCTGGTCTTGGAATGGCAATGTTCAGTCTCGGTACGTCATGACGATTGTTCATATATGCATTGTTTTTCGTTCAACTAGATTGTTAATGATAAAGATTAAAGTACTCATGTAAAATGGGATTTCTAGGACTGTTTATGGCATTGCAGCCGAGAATGATTGCTTGTGGAAAATCAGTTGCTGCCTTCTCCATGGCAATTCGGTTCCTGACAGGGCCGGCTGTTATGGCTGCCGCTTCGATTGCTGTTGGCCTCCGAGGGGTTTTGCTGCACATTGCAATTGTTCAGGCAGCTCTTCCTCAAGGAATAGTTCCCTTCGTTTTCGCCAAGGAATACAACGTCCATCCAGATATATTGAGCACAGGGTCGGTATAAATATGCTTGTTTGCAAAACCAATGCACATCCATCATCCAAACAATTCAAGAGATGTCTAACGCATCTGCATTGCTAATGTTACAGGGTCATATTCGGGATGTTAATCGCCCTCCCGATCACTCTCGTCTACTACATCTTGCTAGGACTCTGAAGAAGCAGCCAGCAGCAGCACAACAATTAATATAAATCATGAGTGAGCTAACCCCTTTTGCTCAATGCTATTTTTTCGGGATTCTAACTCAAAAGTATCAGCAATCTCGCAGAAAAGTAAATCTAAAGAGGCCATGCAGCAGCAGCAGTCTTCGACCAGATTCCCATGTTGGTTTAAAACTAGAACGAAAGAAGAAATTAAAAAGGAAAAAAGAACTAGCGGCTGGTGCATTAGTAATATATAGTCCTTGCAGTAGAATTTTCTTGTTTATTGTCATTATTTGTGCCCTTTATTTACTTTTTGTTCCTTTTTTCACGAAAAAAAGTGAAGCTTGTTTATTGTGTTGAGAATCCCACAATTTTTTTATTACTTTTTTCTAGAAGGATGAGGACTCAAATATTTTTATCAATCAAGAACGTCTAAGTACGCACATATTTACAATAAAATATAATATTTTTTCATGAATGATCCAAATAAAATATCTTTCATACAAAATCGAAAAAAATCGATAATTTTTGTTCCTCGAATATAAATTTTGGCAAATATACTTTCGACATCATATCCCTAAAATCTTTTGAATCTATTATTTTCTATTGAAACTTGCTCATCTTGAACCGGATTATTGAAATCTATTCCTCAAGTTATGAATGTCTCATGACCATCTAAATCAGAATCTGGTATGATATTTCAGATTTGAGAGCGGAGATTTAATTGGAACAATCCCTACAAGCTGGAAAAGTTAAAAAGAGTCGGACTTTTCTAAGTTTTGAAAAAGAATCAAGTTACTTTGTTACTTTGTCTAATAAATTATTAGATATTAGGATATCGAATCAATCAATTTTTCTAATTATTAATCGGGTGGTATGGAAGGGGAAATTTTAAAGCTACATTAGCGTATTACTTTGAACAAATATTTAATAGTGAATATTTATCGATATATATATAAAGTCTATAAAAAAAGTAATTGATTATAAAAAAAGTAATTGATTATATATATATTGATAAATGTTTCGTATAAATATTTTAAAAATAACATCTCATTGTCCGTAACATGTATCAGTTGTTAAAATAAAGGCAATATACAAAAGAAATACATTTAAAAATTATTAGAAGTAAAATGAATAATTATGCAATTTATTTAAAAAGAAAAATACAGTTAAAATGCACTTATTTTATTTTGCATACTGAAATATATTTTTCCTTTCCTTTTTATGACTTTTTTTTTTATAGAAAAATAACAATAACTTCATGATAACGCCATTGTAAATCCACTTAGAGCATCTCCAAAATGCAAGTGTGGTTCTCCAACGGAGCTGCGCTATTTTTAAAATAGCGCAGCTCCATTTCTCCTCTGCGCCACAAATTTGGCGCAGAGCACTAAATTTTTTTTTGTTTTTTTTAATTATAAATATAAATATTAAAAATTATAAATATTATTTATATAATAATA
>NC_133318.1:16807234-16814575 GCF_012295235.1 Primulina huaijiensis
TATTTATATAATAATAATATATTATTTTAATAATTAGATATTTTTAAATAATAATATATTCAATAATATATTTAAAATAATTAAATAAATCAAATAAAAAAATATTCTAAGAATATACTTTTTAGTGTAAGATTTGAAGTAAATGGGTTGGAGATGGACGTTGATTTTGGTGCAGAAATCGCACTATTTTAGTGCAGAATTGACACCAAAATAGATTTCTGGGTTAGAGATGGCCTTAACCTAATCTCTTTTGATGAAAACATAAATTAATACTACCTAAAGAAATATAAAAGATTACAGAAGTCAAACATATCGAAACTTAAAAAGCCAATATAATTAGATTTTTATGATATTATTATTATTATATTAATTAACAAAGTAGATAGTGGAGACACAACATACAATATTTTCCATAATTTCAGAACCAGTTTTTAGGTAAATTTTTGTTTTCTTCACGGTTTCGGTATCAATGAGTAATTACAATAATAATATTAAAAAAAATCACATTATTTGTCATGAATAATTGTACATATAAGTATAGTTTGGTACACTGAATAAGAAAAAGATTGATAAATAATCATCATTATCTCATGTTTGCATTTTTAGAATGATAAATAATTTTATACATGGATAAAATATCCTTGTTATAAGATGTGATAATTTTAATTTAATGATAAAAAACACCACAAATGACTTAATTGTCCTCAATATATAAAAATCCTAAACCCTATATATGATTTTTATAAATCTCTGCTAGTAGGTAGAAATTAAAATCAAATAAATATTTTTATTTATTTTTATATATTATATAATATGATAACTATATAAATGAACTCGAGATAATTATATAAATGATTTTTATAAATCTCAATAAAATTATTAGTGTCACTCGATTAACCTTAAAAATTGATATTTGACTTGACTCACAAAATCAAAGACTCAATTATCATATTATATATATTATATAAAATTAGGTAAAAATAAATAAATCATGCAAGCACTGTCGGCGCATGAACATATAAGAAATATGAATTCAAGCAACTTTAATTAAATTATAAAATTTATTATGATAATGTTAATTTTATTATTACAATCTAATATATAAATTTAGTCACTCTTATTAAAATCATACCAAACATTAAATATAATAATACTACATCTTATTTATCATTAACTTATCCTTATATTATATATCACATATTTATCCTATCATGTGTACCAAACTATGCCATTGAGTATTATCAAAATAGATTTTCGTTTAAAATAGATATTTCATATGTATCTATCTATTTAGGACATCTCCAATCCTACGGGAATTCTCCGTTTCTTCCGCGCCAATTTTGGCTCAGAATTTTTTTAATTTTTTATTAAAAATATTCATATTAATGATTATAAATATTATTTAAATAATAATATGATATTATTATATTATTTTAATAATTAGATATTTAACAATAAAAATCTGAATATTTCATTATAAAAAATTATAAATATATCTTTAAATAATTTTATAAATTAACATCTAACACACAAATTATTAAATAAAATTTAAACATTCAAGCACACAGTTAAAATAAAAATATGAATTCGAATTCAGATAATTTAAATGCAAATATAATAAAAGATAAACAAACTAAATCATCAATAATTTGAAAAATCGAATCCGGATCCAAATCCTCCAAAATCACCAAAATATTTTCCAAATGTGCCGCCTTCATGTTGACAACGTTCTTCATATCTTTTTTGTATAATTGTTGCTAGCTCGTTTTGAACAATTTGACAAGTTTTTGGATCGCCATGTGCTTAGATCCATGTACAAAACTTTATTTTCCTCCTGAATTTTAGCCAATTCTATTTGTTGTTGATGAATTTCTAGTCTTTTTTGCTCATTTTGCAAAATGCTAATATCTTAATAACATAATTTTGTTGCATATCGGTAGATCTCTTTTGCAACACATTGATAAGCTCGCGGTGTCCTTCCTTCATCATAGAAATTAATTCCGAAACATTTTCTTATCTTTTTTTTTTCTTTAATTTGGATTTTTTCACTCCAAGAGATCGTTGAGATGGAGTTCCACCTGCATTCTCATCGCTGCTTAAATTAATTGAAAATGTATTTATTGCAGGGGAACCTGATATTGGAGATTATGGTTCTTGAGTATCCGACTGTGATGAATCCAAATTTGTGACATGTTGTTTGGATACTGGAATCGATGTACTGTCGTTGGCCGAAAATTTCTCCATGTCTTTCATTATAGGCCAAACATAATCAAACTTAAATCCTTTTGTGAAAATTTTATCTTGCATCATCAAATCCTTTGTCTGTTCAACTGCACAGAAATGTCTTACTCGTATAAAAAATAGACTTAGAGTATTCATGTAAATATAATAATAAATACTTACAATATGTTTTTCAGATGCGCTAGTTGGCTTCAGCTTTTCAATTATACTAATACATCCACATAGTTTTCTAACAGCGCGGAGGATAACTTGCATTCAATATTGCAATGATATGATATTGCATACTTGCATGTTATTCGATTTGCCGGCATTGAAAACTTCTTCAATCCGACTCCAAAATCGTTCTTTGGATTGGTTTATACCGATGATAGGATTTTGCGAAACGTCAAGATAAACATGACACATAAGTTTATCTTCTTCAATAGCGTAATTAGTTGTTCGAAAAGTGGAGTCCATTGAATTTATTTGAACAATGAGATTTTTTGGTTGTAGATTGTAATGTTCATGATTTAATAAACTAACAAAAAGTTTATTTATAGTGGGAAGGTGATCTATCAGTCAAAAGTGCATCTATCAGTCCAAACTCATCTACCAGTCAAAAACACATCTACTAGTCCAAAATGCATCTACCAAACTCAAACACATCTACCAAACTCATATACTAGAAAAAAACGTATCTACGAGTTCAAACTATCTACACCTCCAAAATGCATCTACCAAAATCACACTCATCTACCAATCAAAGACACATCTATATAATGTAACTATAATATCATACTTTCCTACATATTTATCTTCTTTCTAAATTACAAATGAATCCGAATTCTCTATTTGATGCAAACTCATCTAGCTCATCTTCATTGTCAGATAATGAAGATGATATTCAATTTGTTGAAAACTTTGAAAACAGAAGAAAAGCAATACTGTCAACTATAGCTCGAGAACAAGATTTAATTGCTGCCTACATCATCCAACAAGAACAAGAAGTCACACACGAAGAGTCAATTCCAGGTCACATAGTCATCCGACGCGAACGTGAAATTGCTGATCATAAGTTGTTTAACAACTATTTTGCTGAGAATCCAGTCTATAATGAAGCAATGTTCTGACGAATATTTCGAATGTCTCGAAATTTTTTTCATTCGGATATTGTAAAGAATCACGATGTTTATTTCATACAAAGAAGTGATAGTTTGGGACGGCTCGGGCTATCGACTAATCAAAAATCAACTGCTTCATTGAGAATGCTAGCATATGGCTTACTTGTGGATGCTACTGATGAATGCATCCAAATAGAAGAATCTATTGCAATTCAGTGTATGCAACGCTTTCGTCGAGCTATAGTGGAAGTTTTTGCAGAGCAGTACTTGAGATCACCTACTTCTAATGATGTTGCTAGACTTCTCTATACTGGCAAACAACGAGGTTTTCCTGGAATGTTGGGAAGTCTCGACTGTATGCATTAGAAGTGGAAAAATTGCCCCACGGCTTGGGCGGGACAATATGCCTGTCATAGTGGTTCTCCAACAATCATTTTAGAAGCGATAGTTGATTACGATCTTTGGATATGGCATGCTTATTTTGGTATGCCTGGAACCAATAATGATATAAATGTTTTAGAGTCTTCCAATTTATTTTCCAATCTTGCGCAAAGAATTGCTCCTCCAACTCATTATACTACTGGAACAAAAGAATATGACACTGAATATTATTTAGCTGATAGTATTTATCCGAAATAGTCAACTATTGTGCAAACTATCCATGATCCGCATGATCCAAAGAAGCGGTATTCTGAGATGAAACAAGAGTCATGCAGGAAAGATGTGGATCATGCATTTGGCGTTCTTCAATCACGATTTGCGATTGTGGCATATCTAGCATGTGATTGGAAGAAAAATCATTTGAATAATATAATGAAAGCATGTATGACGATGCACAATATGACAATCGAAGATGAACGTGATCTTAGTGCACCAATTCAAGATGCTAGGGAAGCACCGACTCCAATTGTATAAATGGTTGTCAATTAGCATATCAGATTTCGAGAATTTCTCGCTCGATATAAAAAATAAAAGACAATGACGCTCACTATGCATTACGAAATGATTTAATTGATAATTTATTAGATGATATAGTCGTTCAAATTATTGAAGTTTTATTTGTAATGTGTTATTTAATATAATGTCGTGTATTAATTTTATTTCACCAATTTTAATTATTTCTATTTCAATTCGTATATTATAGATTTCAATAATATATTTAAAATAATTAAATTAATCATTTTACTAATATTATTGCAATTATTAATAATATAATATTAAATATATCAAATATAAAATGTAATTATAATTATTTCACTAAATTTAAAAATACACTTTTAATAACTAATAAGAAAAAATAAAAAAAAATCAAATAAAAAAGAATATTTCCAGAATATTTTTTTTAGAGTAAGATTTGAAGTAGATGAGTTGGATATAAATATTGTATTTGGTTCAAAAACTGCACTAATTTAAAATAGAGTTGTTTTAAAATATAGTTTTTGGTTGGAGATGGCCTTATATTATGTTATTTGATATCGATCTGACTCTAAATCCAACCTGAGTCGGAGTGTAGCCCTTTAATCAAAGTGATAGGTCCATATACAATAATACAATTAGGACTAAGGTAGAATGTCCAATAACCAACACATGGTCCTCCGGCTCATTTTTCTCTATGTTTGGAAATATTTCTGTCAAGTAACGTCTAGACATCTGATTTCATTGTTATTAAATAGCCGAGTGTGTTGTTACGGAGCATCCAGATTAAGATCTATCTGACCCGCATAGATATCTTAACGAAGATGAATAAAATCCAATTTATATAAAACTCTTGAACAAATATTATGTGATAAAAAAAAATCTTGAAAGACAGTTATATGCTATCTGAATTTTTGAGATAAGGAAAGATCAACACAATCTAATATTCAGGGTAACTTACCTCACTAGAAACCTTTCCATACTAGAATTCTTACCATGCAAGTTACCTAGTTTCGAACATTCTTTGAAGTTTGATTCATTTAATCATTATTTACACAATCATTATTATATTCACGCTCTTAAGTTTCCAATCCGGACTGCCTCAATCGTCAGATGAGCTACACCGGAAACACTTTTAGTGTCCTCTAACATTTGTTCATTCGCCCGAGATTTATCTCAGCCACTGTTACCTCGACCTTATTCAGGTCAGTCACCTCTCGACATAGACATCTCTACTTAGATAGTATTAAAACTACAAGAAACGTGAAAATATTTAGCTCACCAGACCGAACTCAAGTTACGTGAAATTTTTGGTGCTATCATATACGAATAAAAGTAACTCGTTCAAAATTATTTTCTATCAATCCAAACAAATTTAACTTATATAATAATAATAATAATAATAATAATAATAATAATAATCATCATCTATACAAATTAAAATAGAATATTTTGAAAATAAAAGGTGATCTTTAGTGGGAATCAAAATAATTACAACTGTCTTAATCAAATAAGACAAAATGGCTTATGTCTTTAATTGACATTAATCCAAGTGCTTAACTTTAATTATGTTCATGTTTTTCACGGATCATACGTAGTACTTCGCAGAATGTAATCGAAATTTGATGTGATTTGTTGGCTAATCATATGATTATTGCGGCATATTCAAACACAATCCATAAAAGTTATTATGTTCGTAAGTGTAAAAAACTTTGATGGATTTCAATTATATTCAAATTTGTTTTTGTAGCTTAGAGAATAAATATCGTAAACTTTAAATGCACATCTTAATTATTTATATAATGTTTTATGTTAGTTACAATTGATTTCTTCACTCAATAATAAATGAATATGATATTCATTCTGCTTTGTTTTACAATTGTGTAATAAAGTATGAATTTATGATTTTATAAATTATTTTATTGTTAACAATATAATTGAAATCCATCTATCCAAATCCAACCTAAGTTTTCTTTATATTTAACTGTTCAAGCATATTTTTATTTTGTCAATGAAATGAAGAAAACAAAAAGTGAAGGGATGAATTATAATTTTTGATACAAAAATTATCTTGCATTTCCGTATAAATTTTCAATGAAAAAATTATTTTAAAATGGTATATTGATGTTTGTGTCGGAATTTAAACAAATCATGACTAGGCTTAATAATAACACTCACTCCATCCCAGTACTTGAAAAGTAAATTTTAGGAAAAAAATTTCCTATTTTATTTTTATTTAATGAATATTTTAATATGATAAAAAACTTATTGAAAGTAATTAAGTAATTTAATGATGTTGGTAAAATGATAAAAGAGAAGATAAAACAAAATTAAATATGAAAATTGAATCATATATTTAGGATGAACGAACAAAATATGATTTTTATATTTGAAATGGAAAGAGTATGTCATATTTCTTTTTTTGTTCCCAAATATATAATTATATATATGTATTTAACAAATTCCTTCTATTTTTTTGGCTAATATATCTATAGTTAATTTGAGATCTTGTAATCAAATAACTATTGAATATAAAAACTAATTCATATAAACACTCATTAAATATGAATAAGACTCAGAAATTGTTTGTTAATTAATATTTCTAATGAATTTAGTAATACATGTGAAAAATAAATAAATCTATATAAATGGGGCGAGATAGTAATATGTTTCGTATATAATAAAATTTTGATTACATTATGTCTCATGTGAGACTCGATGACATGATCCATACATGCAGTGAAAAGTAATAATTTTAACGTAAAAATAATANTTTTTTTCTATAAATTGAACACTTATGCTCTCCTTTCATTCACTCGTTTCATATTTTTCATTCACTCTTCTCATTTTTTCNAAAAAAAGGAAAGGCACGCTTTTCATTATTTTTATTTAAATATTGCAAGTCACGCTTAATTATTTTTTAAAAAAGGAAAGGCAAGTCACATCTCTTCGTGACTTGCCTTTAATTATTTTTATTTAAATATTGCAAGTCACGCCTCTTGAAGAGGCGTGACTTGCTATTAATTTTTTTTAAAAAAAGGAAAGGCAAGAGGCGTGACTTGCCTTTCATTTAAAAAAAAAAAAA
>NC_133318.1:16814582-16815070 GCF_012295235.1 Primulina huaijiensis
TAATTACGTGATTTTTTAGTAATTACTATTTTTGTAAAGAAGCAACATTCCTTATTAATTTTCTGATAATTTGCACACTTCCATTAATAATTTGCATTATTGTTNTTGTGATACATTAACTCTGACCCGCAACACAACACGCGTTAAAAGCTGTCACACCATATTTTTAATAATTTCGAATTTATTATAATATTATAATTTTTTTCTATAAATTGAACACTTATGCTCTCCTTTCATTCACTCGTTTCATATTTTTCATTCACTCTTCTCATTTTTTCATCGGTAAGTTTTTGTATATNTTCCCTTTGAAAAATAATAATTTTTTAAAAAAAGAGAAGTCACGCCTACCAATTAGGCGTGACTTTATTTTCTGTGATTATAAAAATTTAAAAAAAATTTAATTTAATTATTTTAAAAAATATATATTTATATCATCGATCGATACAATGTGGTCAAAAGCTGCAAATTTATTTGTTGATAATTGGATG
>NC_133318.1:16821552-16842968 GCF_012295235.1 Primulina huaijiensis
AGTAAAAAACATATATAAATAAAATAATATGTAATACCCAGTTAAAATTTTTTATATGTAATTGTAATATTTAACAAATGATAATAAACTATCAATATAATTCATATTTATTATAAGGATTATATTGATTAAATTTTTTTTAAAGATTATATCATAAACTTGTTTTAAAATTTAGGAAAAAAAGAAGAATGTGTTTTAAAGAGAAATAAAATTTTAACATAATACCACTCAAATAAATATATACAGTAAAAAACATATATAAATAAAATAATATGTAATAATNTCAAATATATTTAAGATGTACAATGAATCACAAAAATTGACTAAGAAACGTAAATAAATAATTTTTTTACATAAAATTTAGAAAATAAAAAATAATATGAATTAATGTCCAAATCTATCTAAGATGGACAATGAATCACAAAAAACCCTTAAAAAGACATATTAATTTAATTTGCTAACTTAAATGAACAAGGAAATGTAAAATAATAATTTTTTTGGCATAAAATTTAGGAAATAAAGAGGAATGTATATTAATGTCCAAATTCATTTAAAATGGACAATGAATTACAAAAAAAACCCTCAAGATAACCTAATAATTTAATTGACCAACTTAAATGAACAAGGACANATATTAATGTCCAAATTCATTTAAAATGGACAATGAATTACAAAAAAAACCCTCAAGATAACCTAATAATTTAATTGACCAACTTAAATGAACAAGGACATATAAGGAAATTCACAATTGTAGTGGTATATTTATATGTATGTTAGATATGATGTCATGTAACTCGTTATCTTTAATTTTTAGTATTTTTTTTTCTGATATGGCTTTGACTTACACCATTAATATTTAAAATGATAGAATGAAATTTAACAATACAAATGATCAAAATCACAAAAATACAAATATAAAAGACCAAAATTATTATCTTCTATATTTTTTTATGACCGACATAGATACCATATTTGCGGATTCCAAGTATATGGTGTTTATGTGCAAATAATGATGAAAGCACGTCAAACTACTCATTAGTATCTCATGACCGAATCGGTTAAAACTCGACTCGAGTTTGTCATTTGTCCGAGCTTGTTTTAATAGTTTTTACTCGAGTAACAATTATATAATATTTATTTAATAGAAGATATATAAAATAATGAGTTTTTGTTAATATAAATACAAAATTTTAACTTTAAAATTATGCTGTAAATATTTTCGAGTTTTTTAATCACAAACTCGAGGAACTCGAAATTTTCACGAATTGAACTCGAACTTGAAATTGAATATTTAATCAATTTGTAGCATATAAAATTTAAATCGAGTCGAGTTCGAACAAACTTTCGTAAAAGTTATTTAATATTAAAGATTTTAAAAATATAGATACAGATTAAAATACAAAAGAAATCTATTTCCTTGACGAGCCTTCCTCAACAAATTGAAAATGCTCAAAAACCCCAACTCCTCCCATGGCGATCCAAAAAACCCATCAGAAAGCAAAATCAACAAAGCCCAGATCTCCAATCCTCATATTCACAGCTTCAATCGCATGCATTGCGTTGTTGTACCTTGCTTCTTCTCTAGTCTCCACTAATGGGTTCTCCTTTTCCTCTTCTAGAAGCTCGCAGAACATTGTAAATAACCCCAATGATCGTCACAATATGCACGATAAATATTTGTACTGGGGAAGCAGAATCGATTGCCCTGGAAAACACTGCGACACTTGTGCGGGTTTGGGTCATCAGGAATCCAGTCTGAGGTGTGCAATTGAAGAAGCATTGTTTCTGAAAAGGTATGTAATATAATATCCATCCCTTCATTAATCTTCTATGGATATGTGGCGTCAAGATTGAACCTTTTTTTTATTTGGAATGGTGGGTATTGTAGCAGATTGTAAATTTTCTGATTGTTTTGTGGAAGTGACTGGTAATAGCGCTTGAAACTCTATCGTAGGTATGCTGTGAAACTTGGGAGATTTGCTAATTCTTGGAAGTTCTATTTGTTAGTGCATTTAAACATGATTTTTTTTCCTGCAAATCTGGCAATATGAAGATCTGAATTTTGATCTGGGATTGACTTGGAGGAGGCTGTGAACGGTAATTAAATTATAGTTATTTAGGTGGATGTTAGAAATCCATGTGATAACTCTAATGTCGTGGTTTTTGTGATTTTTGAGTTTAATCCATTGTCCACAATTGGCCGTGACTTTGTGCTCCGATAACCAGAAAAAATAGGTTTGGCTCATCTCGCCCATTTCTTTTTTAGACAAAATGAAATGTCTTGGGCTAAGGTCATGGTTTTCTAAGATTCATATCTCAGACATTCGGCTATTACGTGTGTGAGAGTTAGATTTTATACAACTTATTGCAAACTGATATTCCTATTTCAATATTAATTTCTGTACTTGCTTTAAGTTTTATCAGCTGCTCCTGGTTGCAGGACGTTTGTATTGCCTTCTAGGATTTGTATAAATCCAATACACAACAAGAAAGGGATTCTTCACCAGTCTGGAGATATGATTGCAGAGGACAAGTTAGTTTTTTTCCTATTCTGCTACAGATACTATATTGTATATACCACAGTTCCGATGTGTAGATTGTGTGTTGAAATCGTTCTCAAGTATTTTGATCATATTTTGTTTGAGTATTGTTGCTTCAAATATCATTGGGACTGATAAGTTCTTAATTGGATGCATTTTTATATTTTCCACTCTCTGAATCGAACACATGCAAAATTCTTGTTATTTGATTTGAAAGTCGATGATTTTTGTTTGGGCTTTTAAATAATACGGGAAAAGAAATCGACTAAATTTTTTAGCCGAGATAGCAAGAATACAAGGACTTGGCATTGGTTTGTAGCTGCCACCGGTTGTTTTAAATGATTTGTTTTTGTTTGCTAGGTGGGATGCTAACACATCTGCTATGGACTCTTTGTATGATTTGGATCTCATATCCGTTACAGTACCTGTGATTTTGGATAATTCAAAAACTTGGCATCATGTCCTTACAACAAGCATGAAATTGGGTTCTAGAGGGATATCACATGTACAAGGAGTCAGTCGGACTGATCTCAGAGACAAAAGTTTGTATTCAAATCTTTTGCTTGTAAATCGGTCTGCAAATCCTCTATCATGGCAAGTATGCTATTTATAGTTTCATCTATCTGCGTTCTTCTTTTCCTGTTATTCGGCTCTACGAGTATTCATAATCATTTTCCCTTGGCTAATTAAATTGGCAAAAACTTAAATCAGCTATAAAAACTCAAATTTTCAACCCATAACGGAAAAATTTTGTTTGGCATCAACCCGTGTTCCCTTCAACTTGATAAGTTCTTGAATCTTGATAGCTTTCGTGTAGGTATTAATCATGATACTCATTCAGGTTCATGGAGTGCAAGGATCGGAATAATCGCAGCTCTGTTTTACTGCCATATTCATTTCTTCCTTCAATGGCAGCAAAAAAGTTACGAGATGCAGCAGAAAAGGTAATGAAAAGTTAAAATGCCTTAGTGCTTTTGCTGTCTATCAACTTTCATGGACGCCAATTTCTTTCATTATCTATGGAAGCTGAAAAATGTTGAAGAAATATAATAAAATGTGCCAGATATTGCGAGGAAAATTGCTTATCCCAGAGAAGAAAATAAATCAAGATCTACGTAAGTAATATTGGTAGCTAGGTACTGAAAAACCATTTCCATGACTGAGATTATGTTGTGCTGTCAATAAAGCCATTTGTCAGTCACTAATCAGGATGTTACAACTCTGCTCGTTATGTTACATTTATTTACATTTTTGTCAGGCGATTTTACTATTAGGATGTTTTATACTTCATGCTATCGACTTCGGATGCATGTTCATGCAGATCAAGTCCCTTCTCGGAGACTACGATGCTATCCATGTTCGCCGAGGTGATATATTGAAAACTAGAAAGGACAGATTTGGGATTGAGAGGACCTTACATCCTCATATCGACAGAGATACACGTCCCGAGTTTATCCTTTGTCGAATTGCGAAATGGGTTCCTGTTGGACGAACCATTTTCATCGCCTCCAATGAAAGGACTCCGGGCTTCTTTTCACCTTTGGCTTTGAGGTTTGTGACTTAGACGCCTTTAGAATATGATGTTTGTTGGACTTTAATTTTTAATAAAGTCTTTAAAATGTGAAATTTAGAATTCAAAAAATATGGTTCTAAAGCTTTTTCTTCAACATACAAAAATAGATTACTATTACATGCTCAGGCAAAATTACTCCTTACTTTTTTAAAGAAAAACACTTAAAAAGGTCGTAATTAATTTAACTGTTTTTTAAAGGTAACCTCTATACACAGACTAGCACTTATATGCATGTAAACTATTTTGTTTTACTATCTTGATTCTTATATCATCTATCGGCAGGTACAAATTAGCCTATTCATCAAACTATAGCAGCCTGTTAGATCCATTGATTGAGAACAATTACCAATTGTTCATGGTTGAAAGGCTTGTCATAATGGGAGCTAAAACGAACATTAAAACATATAAAGAAGAAGATTCAGATCTCAGCCTTACAGATGATCCGAAAAAGAATATGAAGACGTGGCAAATTCCTGTTTACACCAAGGATGTAGAGGAATGCTGATTCTTTGAGTTTAGCAGATTGTGGATTTTATCTGATTTGTTTACTCTTGCTGCTCTCAATGTCTCACCGTGCAGTGTAAGGAGGTTTCTACTGCTATGAATGATCACAAAATCAAAACGATACAGCGATTCTGAGTGAGTAAATCATGACTTAGAAGGCAAAGATGTTCTTGGAATTGCTGCGGCGGCGGCCGCCTTCAAGGGACTTGAATGGAATTGTATCAGCATAGAATGTGCTTGTTTCATTTTTTTCCCTTCCAATTCGGTGCTTCTGATGGCATCAACCAATGAATTTTCGATTAATATAACCAATATTTTGCTACTGATCGAGCAGACAATTAGCATACTTGCACCGAACTGACATTGATGTTAACTTCAGCCAAAAAGAAAATGAAATTTAATATTAATTAAATTTCTTAAAAACGCTTATCAATTTATTGTCCAACCATTGGCTAAGCAAAGTCATTGAAGTAGGATAATGGCTGGGAGGATTTGAACAGAATTATGCCATCAAGATTTCCAAAGTGGACCAATGGACCATCTGGTTTATGTTCATCTAAACATGTAGAGACATTCGAAGAATTACCATTCTTCCCTTGTGATGGATACCTACAATATCAATTTATTGCAACTTCAAATCGAAAAATACTTCTCAAAGTGCTCTGGAATTCCATTGTAGTTCGAAACTGTGAGGAGTTGGCAAAAGAGCAAATCGTTTGAAGGAAAATAATGATATTCATGCACTTAACAATAATAATTTAATTCAATGAATATTAATACATTCAATAATAAACATGAAATCCCACACTCATAAATATCATTTATGATATGAACAAACAAGTAGAAAAATACAACAATAACCTTGAACCAAACAACACAAACAAGGAAAACTGTCGTAGGAGGGGCAAAGTAGTAATGAAACAATGCAAAACTCATATTTTATAACAACAACAATAATAGTAATAGATAAACGAAACCATAGTATCAAAGATCAAAATATAAAATTGGATTAATGGGTTCTCTCCATTTCATTATAATTATATTTACAATCATCCTCATTTATTATATTTATTCTCACTCTCATCTATATATCCATCAGCTGGACATTCGAATTTCATCCCAAATATCATATTATCACATACAAACAATTTTCAAATTCAAAATCTTTCTATGAATCTATATATATTTACCAAATTCTTAAGAAAACAATAAGAAAAAAATATTAAAGATAAAAATTAGCAAACTAACATAATAAAAAAATAACAAAATATTAAAAATAGTTTTTCCCAAAACATTATCCTACAAAATAACATCAACTATACGTTAATAATTTTTGTATTCTATCCAAATATCATCATTCGGGTATTCGGGTTGGATATGAGTGTGAAGCTGTGATGCTACTAGATCTGTCTCCATTCTCAAACCCAATAATCGTCATACCTGATTATCTAATTAATTAATCGGGTCCATAAAATTTCTCCATGCTTTCATTCATTCGAGTCGGGTATTAGATTCTCCATTTGTTCGGAGGAAATTATCATCCCTATTCTCGGACGAGTCTGTCACACATGATTTACCTTATACAATTTAAGTGATTAACGTGGTTTGCAGACTAATGCGTTTTCCAGAAGATTTACGCAACACACACTGAATGATTGCGGCTACGAGTTCGAGTGCCGTAAAAATATGCAAGCGTGCCAATTCTTGCAATGTATAATTATTATTTAGTAATATAACATGATTATTTAAATCAACTATCATTAATTAACATTGTAATTGTTCAAATTAACCTAATCACCAACAAGTAAACTACCCATCTCCTTTCCTGACCAGAACCAATATTCATCATCGACATTTCGTGAATAAAGGCAAACCTTCTCAATGAAATAACCAAAAAAAAGCATAAAAATTAATTGTTATTTTTGAAAATATAAGTTTATTTTATACTTTGTGTTCGATCCTTTAAATTGTGATAATGCTGACTATGATGCTTTTATCTTACTTTAAATTTTGTTACAATATTCAAACGAGATTTATTGCTTCCAAACAATTGCTAAAATTATAAGTAAAAATAATTTTTTTAGTGTGTTACATCGATCAGGGTCAACTGAGACCCTAAGATAAATTTTGAGTCATCGCGTGTGTTGTAATAAAAAAAATAAAAATAAATTGTGAGTCCTTTTATATATCCAAAAGCGGTGAAATGTCAGTTGTTTTGAAACCTCAGATATGTGTAGGGCCGATCCGGCAAGCAAGGATCTTCAACTCCCAATGGACTTGATTTAGATGTGGTCGGGTAGGGTCAAATTGCTTCGGGTGAAAAGGGTATATACAAATGAAAAAGTGGTTACAAGAGTGTCATGCTTGTTTTTCGACGTAATCCTTCTGATACTTCAGTCAGAAATTGTCAGAAAGTGAAAAAACAAGCCATAACTGGAAAAAATTGTATCTAAATGAAAACTAGAGACGATACCTAGACATTTATAGGTGCAGATGAGACAAATTACCTTGTGTAGCCTGAACTTTGTTAATATAACTTTCCCGACGATCGGAATTTGTTTCCATATTTGTGATGTTCTGATATTCAATATAGAAATTCGTGTGTGTGTGTACATATATAATTAGGATTTTTGTGGAATATTTTTCTAATTAAATTGGATTTGATGCGTGAACATATGAACCTGTAGATATGATCCCGATTTTATGTAGGTGAGACAGGCACAATCATTGTCTTGCTCCGGCGGGTGGCCACCACTATTCGGGGGTGGTCAATAAGCTCTGTTCAGAGGCAGAGCCAATGAGTCAACTGGCTAGGGCCAAATGAGAGGTTCTTGGTGCAGGGTTCATGCTATCTGAGATTCCAGAGATTCCAAATCAAATCTAAGGGGATTTAAGAGCTGGCAACAGTCAAAATAAATTCCCCCCAAAGCCTAAAATAATGACCAAAACATATAAAGAAATTATTCTTTCTAACAACAATTTCTTGGATGAATATGTCTTACAAAGCTTTTGTCCAATGCTATTTATCTGACTACTGACAGTTACATGCTATCGCGTAATCCCAGCACGTAATCCCAGAAGTTTAACCAACGTGTATCGAAAGATAGCGGCCGCATATTAAATTTTTTAAAAAAGAAGGTGCATTAACCACAAGAAGTACAGCTGACCTCCAACAAATCACATATCTAGCAATCTCGATACTCGTGATCAAAACAAATTTCCGTACGATAGAAGTTAGTCTCACAAAAGAACACATATCTAACAATCTCAATAGTCGTCATCACAGGCCAACAAATTGCCATACAACAGAACTTTGCCTTAGAAAAAAACACATCGGCAGAATACAGGACAACATGAAAAATTACTTTAATATCAGTACTTAAGTAGATAAAGAAAGCTTTCAAAGACCAAGTCCAACAGTCCGGCCATCCCTCCGACGCAGCCCTGCAGTGTATTGCCTCTCCAATTCCAGCTGAAGTTGTTCCTGCTGCTTCTCTACATCGGGGTTGTCTGCCTGGTTTACCACTATTGCTTCGCCTTTCACGCCCTACAATTGGCCATAGGCACCAATGCAACCTCAGACTCTAAAAATGTGTTAGTAAGTGAATAAAATTCTAATGACTAGAAATAATTAAACAAGAGTAGCACATAGTTCAGTGGTGCTGTAATATTGAAAGCGATAAGAAGTAGGAAATTACCATGAGTTTGTTGAATTTTTCCTGGCGTTCCCGGTCACCAAAATTTGCGGTATCCCAACGATGAGAAGACTATGTGGAGCATTATATTGAACATACAGAAATAAGACATCATGATGAATAAAACAAAAACATCTGAACTAAAATTAATCCAAAAAGTAAAGGATCTGGATACTTTTAAATATGATGTTGGTTCAGCTTATGAACAGAGAATGTAATGTACAACATCAGTAAATATCTTGCTGATCAGCGATCACTATATTTTAAATAATTTGGATTTGGATATTCTGTTAAAGCCAAATTGAACAGCCCAATGCTCCAACAAGTCAATTGGTGACTGCGTATTCAAAATTTGTGATAATGGAAAGAGTCATTAAAGAAAAAGTGCACCCTTTATCTCATATTTCTTATCAAAATGAGCACCTAGCACGGATACTCCTAAAAAAAAAATTTCTGAAGTATCGGACTTGGATACAGATACGATACGCCGATACGCATGTCGAATACAGCAAAATCTGTGTCGTTGACTTTTCGAATGTTTGACCATTCGAATACGTCTTGGACACGGCTAGGATAAGCCATGGAAACAGCGGGGAAACGTTTTGGCAAAAAAAAATTCTTTTGCTTTTTCTTATTAAATCACTCATCCGAAGTTGTACATTGTACGTATTTACATATATATAATATTTATATATATTTTAATAATTATCGTATCATATCTTAAAGTGTCTTATATTTTTTCAAAATTTGTTGTATCGTTGAATCTGTATCATATCCGATATGATATCCGTATCCGTATCAATGCAACCTAGATGAGCACAAATAATGCTCCATTTTTCTACGATGGAAATTCAGTTTTCAAAAGACCCATAAGAGCACAAATAATGCTCCATTTTTCTACAATGGAAATTCACGTTTCAAATGACCCTATGTACCTTGGAAATTTTCACCTTTTATTATCTCTATTGAATGGAGCGAGGTTAAAACTAAAAAGCGATGATCATACCTCCTCAACCGTGGTGCTCTTCTTATTTCCCCACAAAAGCTTCTTCTTTTGGTCGGCTGACATGTATCCGGTACCAACTAAATTCTTATTAACTACAGGTCCATGAAAAAACAACCAAAAAATTCAATGAGCTACATCGGTTATAAAGAGTCAAAAGATAGTGAGTGAATAAGTCCGTGAAAACATAATGGTAATAATGACAGCTACTACAGAAAATTTAGGTCCTGGCAGACATCTTACAATATGTTTGCTTCTGCTAACAAATCAGGTAAGTATTGACTTTATATGTTTGTGTACTTGGGAGACAAATACAACCAAAAACTGCACAGATAAAGCGAGGACAAAGGTTTTACCAGCCATCATATCACTTTGCTTAGTAGCAGAGAAATGAGTGCTTGCGGAAATGGGAACACGCTAGATTAAGAGTTCAGACAAATAGCATTCAATATAGAAAGTAGCTCGGAAGAAGTAATTGACCTACCCAATTCAGCTGCCCTCATAGCAGCGATTTTCGCAGCATCAATATCAGAATCTGCCACATACGACTGCTCCGAAGTACCTATTTCAGTAGTCCAGTGAGTGATAAGAATAAATAACAGAGATAAGAATAAATAACAAACAAAAAGGAGATACACTCGCCCAAAGTAAAATGATTGCAACTACCAATGGTCAGTTGACAGAGGTTTTATCATTTTGGAGAGGTGTCATTACTTACAACATATCAAAATTTGACAAATAGGATATAAGGTTGCTATGGAAGTTGACAAAAGCATACCATCTGCTCCAGAAACTGAGACATCGTGGCCAAATAACTTTGGTTTCTTCGCAAGGGAATCTTGATCATTACTGGAAACTGCCTTTGTACCATCATAAATAGTGTGTTGCACTGGTTTTCCATGGCTTTGCTCCTTAAAGTTATCCCGATAATCATGTCCCATCTTTTCCTCACCGGTAGTCTCGCTATACAGCCCCTTGACATCTCTTTGAGGCACTTCTTTCCAATGATGTACGGAATTGTCTCTTCGGGAGGATGAATCATTTCGCTGGCCCTTTGGCTCATCATAAATGGACGAGTGATTACTTTTGTGATCACCAGAACTCCTTCGACGCTCTGTTTTCCCAACTTCATAATCTCTACCATCTCCCTGCCTATCTTTGTCTTTAAACCTGTTCCGGTCTTCACTATTAGGATGTCTCCTTCCAGATCCAGCTCTCTCAGACGAGTCTTTATCCCTGCTTCGGTCCCGTGAACCATCAGATTTTTTCCAAGAGTATATGTTCACGTCATTTGGATAATCTTTAGATCCATGGTGATCTCTCTCCCTCCTAGAGGAATGCAAACCGTGGTACTCCTGCGAGTCCCGCACAGAACGATAAGATGACTTAGAATGACCTCGGTCAGAGTCATCCACATGCTTATCCCATCTGCGGTGGTCATCATGCCTGTTATAGCTCCGAGATGACTGTTGATCGGAATGTTTATACAATTCACTACTTCGGTAGGACTGACTCCTACCGTAATCCCTTTCTAAACCCCTACCATCATCCCTTTTTCGTTTATCTTCAGCAACTTTTGCAGTATCTTTCTTTGACAGGACTGGACTGGAGCTGCGGTCATGCTGGCTCCCTGAACACGTTAAACGAGGCTATGAGAGAAAAAGAATGGTCAAGTGTGAACAACGAATAAAAATAATTATAACAGCTGCAAGAGCGCTCTAAAGAGCACCCGACACAATCAGATAATTGAAGAAGCATTAATTTCTCGGTTGCTTTCAAAAAAAAAAATTAAGAATAACAATTCCCCAATGCTCAGGTAATGAAAAAGTTAATCACGGATAATGCAGCAAAATCAAATATTTAAGTAGACGCCATCCATTAATACATTAAGAATCCAATACCCACAGCTAATAAGCCAATTCGTTACCCCAAAGAAAAATCACCATTTTTCAGCTATCAATGATCATCATGTAGAACACCACGTGAAGTTGAAAACAATTAAGAATCCAAACGAAAAATTCCCATGCTTTTGCTAGATTATTTCCACTTCGAAACTCATATAACAACTATACTAAAATCAAAGAAAATAAATATAATAAATACCTTGATGTAAGCCCAACGAATTAGAGTAGAAGCAAAACAAATAATAGACGTCACTAGAGACCTAATAAGAAGCTGAAATTCAATTAGAAGACATTTCTACATGTTAACTTCGTTCTTTTCCTGCAGGAACATTGAATTTCAAAAACCTTTCTAACTTTCTACGAAGAACAGGTGATAGGACTTCAGAATCGCCATGCCACTTGCATGATAGATACTGTTAGAGAACACTTATTCCATGCATCTTCTGAAAATAAAACAAAGCTCTTTAATAACTCTTAAAAATCAATCCCAAATACAAAAATATATTGCCCTCGTTTCATGGTTCAAAATTTCAATATTGTGCTATTAGTGAATATATCAATATTCAAACTATCGCACCCTCTTTTTATTTTTAGTAACAAATTAATCAAAATCTGGAGTCACAGAAAACCCCAGGTTTATAAACCTTTATGTCTAGAGCTTGCAGTTGAACAAGTAAATCTGAAATCAATATGTGGTTTTAGAGTTTTCACTCCCATACGCAACAATATCATAAATTTCCTTTCTCCCAAATATATTTCAGAAAAAAAATGAAACAATTTCCAACGACTAACCATCAGACGAAGAGGATGATCCGCTGAGAGAAGATCGGCGCCGATACTTCCTGTTACACGACTCATTTAAAGGCTTCCGAAATTCCGCCTTCGAGTCCACATTTTCTATGGCCTTCGAATCCATTCCACCGAATCTAACACCTGAAGGGCAAAAAGCAATAATTCCACCGCAAACTAGAAATAAAAATAAATAAATATGCTCAACTAAACAAACACTCGAACAATTCGCATACGAACACAACGCACATGCACAACTGTGAGTATGTCGAACCAAATAAGCATGTGGATGAGAAAATATAAAGATCCACCGAGACGCACGCAAAAAATCGATGGAGGAATCAGAGGAAGAACCACCAGATTCAAAGCCTTTTCGCTATCTTTCCGGTTCCAATTCGAAGGGACGATTCTGCAGCGTTGGTGCTCCGATATTAGGGTTCGCTTTTACTCCATGCGTGTTGATTCTCCGCTTTGAAAAGAAGCTAGAGCTGAAAGATCACTCGGAAGTAAAATAAAAAAGATAAAATAAATGAAAACAGATTTTTTTTTTTGGGTTTTGGGTTCCAATTTGTGGGCCTCGTATCTTGGGCCCACACTGGGTTTTGATAACGATAAGCCAGTGGTTTAGGATCGGTTCGTAGTTAATGTAATTTATATTTTATTACTATTATTATTTATATAAGCAAATAATTCCTTTTTTTTTTAAATATTTTTATATTTAATTTGAAGGTGTAAATTAATTATAAAACAAAATAATATTTAAAGCAAAAGGACATTTAATTTAGATCATTGTACTAATCATCATTAAATTTGAAACTTGTCACATGGAAATTATCGCGCAGTAAGAAATATTTTATTGACTTCATTGTTAAGTTTCAATATTCAATAATAGTATGTTGAGAGGGTCTTATTAGATAAATCGATTTAATCTATATATGCAACAAAAAATTGCTCATGTTCTGCTCTTAACGTCTTCATCCGAACTATTATTAAACAGACTAATAAACATGTAAAATTTAAACTTGATAACAACAATTAAAGAGCAGAAACTAAATAACTTAATTAACAAATTTTTAATCATATCTTAATTAGTACTTCGTTCAAAACAAAGATTCGGGTCACTACACTGTTGGGTTCGGCTTCCAATTTATGCTTCACTTGGTAGGGAAGATTCTGTTGGGAGAATCTGGAAAGCTTGTGAATCTCTTCCAAGTTGGGCAGACTGTATGGCTGCTATTGAAGCTTGGGGACAGCTCAGAAAAATTGAAAATGCTGAGGCAGCTTTTGACATAATGGTGAAAAAACTTATGACAAAATCTGCAAAGCATTTTACTGCTCTTCTAAAGGTTTACGCAAATAACAAGATGTCCGCAGAAGCGAAGAATCTTGTGAAACAAATGGAGGCAAGCGGTTGTTATCCACTGACTTGGGATGCACTTGTTGCGCTTTATGTCGGAACTGGAGAAGTCGAAAAAGCTGACAATATTCTTGAGAAAGCTGCTCAACAAAGAAGGGGAAGGCCACTGTTTAATTATTGCAAAGCGATCATGGATCAGTATGCAAAAAGTGGGGACATACACAATGCTGAGAGGTTATTCCTCAGGATGAGAAAGGCTGGATACTCTGCACGCCTTCGGCAATATAACACACGTCTTCGGCAATATAAACATGCCAAGGCTCCGGCTTATGGGTTCATCGAGAGGTTGAAGGGCGATAGTATTTCACCGAGTAAATCATTTACCATGCAGGTGGCTAAGGTCGAAGCATTTAGAAAGGAAAATGAGCTTATTTGCTGGAATGAGTAAAATGAATACTCTCATTTAGATTATAAAGTGTCAGATTATGCGTGATATTTTGTTTCATATATTATGGGATTATTACATAAAAGACAATTTTGAATTGAGCAGTACACAGAAGTATAAAATGTTATGAGTCAGAAGATCTAAAATTTTATATAAATCATGAAATGAGCCAATACAAATCCAGTATGTGGTACACATTCAAGAGGGAAGTAACATTGGTCACTGCTAACAAACTTGCTATAGTTTAGATTAACAAGATCTCCTTATCGTGAATTAACAATAGCACCACGTAACCGGAGGGGAGGGGGGTGCTAAGGTCACCGTCCAGTCCTGCAAAATTTAGCAAAAATCTCAGCAGCATCCAATGACGACAAATGAACCTAATGAATTTGAGTCGTTTAATGTGAATTTGGGGAAACAGAACAAAGAATGGACTTGACAAATGTACCTCAAATGCCGGTTCCTTGGATCATGTTCTTTACCGCTACGTATAGTTGCAACTTCCTTTTCCATGGCAGCAACTTCTCTACGCATTTTCTTGGCCTCAACTTCCATTGCTTTGTTTAATGTTTCAACTTTCTTAGCCAGCATCTGAGCAATTCCAATGACAGAAAGTTCAATCATCAGAGGTACAGAAAGACGTGGGAGTTGGGGGTACGGATATGGCAATTGGCCCTTATGTTACTCAAATTTTTCTATAGTCAAGTATCTGTTTTTAAATAGTTGTCAGGGAACAAACCTCAATAGCATCATCTTTGTCCTTCAGGCTTTGGTCTTTTTCACAGCAAGATTTTCGCAGCACCGTGACCTCTTTTTGCAGCATATCATATAGCATTCCAGAGACATGGTCATGGTTTTCCCTTTCCAATTTCTCAGTCAATGTACACCCATCCCCATTCTCGCATGGAGTAATTATTATATGTTTTTGGCCATCTTTGCCAGGGTTGAGTCGATTATCTTTCTCGCTCATATTTGCAACAAACTTGTCACCTCGTGTTAACTTGCTATCACCTTCAAATGTATTTGGCATATTGTTTACCTGCCTCAACAGTGAATTTGAACTAATTGTCCGGGATGACTTCAATAAATTTAGTTTTTTAGGTTGAAACACATTTGAGGATGGTACAGCGAAGTTTTCTGCTCCTCCAAATGACATCCTTCGCGAAGTCCCATCACTTAAACTTTTTCCTTGTGAAGAAGCACGAGCTGTACTGTTGGAACGTGGTTTAAGTCTCTCCTCCAAAAACTTAAAGCGCGAGTAATATTTTTCCTAATTAATCAAGTGTTAACAATGAGGATTAAGTGATTCACGTCACCTCGACGAAGTAAATAATGAGGGATGTACAAAAACTATCTATTTTCTTACCTTCAACAGAGCTTCTGCCTTGGCAGCACGGTCCGCGATTGCAAGTTTATCTTTCAGCTGTTGCATTTCTCCCTGAAAAAGTATAAATCATCAGATTGCATCTGAGTAACTCTACATACAATGGTTAAGATATTCGCTCCATGAACAAATACCGAGGTCCATGGTTTAAGTCACATTAGTGGTAAACATTTAAAAGAATTGTTCCATCCAAGAATCATTTACCAAAACAGTTTCTTTAATCATAACCCACACTTCAAATGCTTGAGTTATGTTCATTTGAGTCTCATTCACTTGCTTCACCAATTTCTACTGAATCAGGTTGCCAATAACAGGAAATTGGTACATCATTATTAGAGTTCCTCAACTTAGATTTGGTTTGTTCTGCTTTGCAATCACTCTACTGTACCACTACAACTTATATGATATCAATTTCTAGCACACATTTTCACTCAAAGTTACATTACGCACCTGATAGAATTTCCTTTCTTCCAGCCATTGTTTTACTGGCATTACTTTGTCTGTTGCATCTTTCCAATCATTTGCAACAACAACAGCAACACGATTTGCTGAAACCTTAGCACGAGCCAGTTCACGATCCAGGATTCTTTTTTCATCCTGCGCAAGCTTTGCAATTAGCAACAACAAAAAGATGCACACGATGGCCAATTCTTGAAGGATTTAACACAAACTATTCACAAAAAAATGAAAATTATAGAGCAGTTATACTTTACATTTATTTCTTGCACTTTTCGCTGGTAATCCCGTACAGCATTGGCTGCAGCACCCCCAGCCAAAACAGCCTCCTCAAGTTGATGAACCGTCTCTGTTAGCTTTTCAACCTCAGCAACCTTTTGCCTATGCATTTTATCCAATATTTTATTCTCCTCCTGATACAAAGTTAAGAAGTGCTTTATCAGAAATCTACGGTAACACCTGAAATCAATGGGTTTTCTATACATCAGCTGCTCTAAAATAGTCACACCAGGCATATCTCTATCTGTTTCGCCAGCTCTTGATTTTTGTTCTCCAGATCATCAACCAATGATGCTTTTGCTAGAGCAATCTGAACTGTGTGTTCTGCTTCCAAGAGAGCAGCCTCTTTAGTTTTAGTGAGTCGATCAAGAGACTTGTTGTCTTCTTGTAACTTTGCCACCTAAAGAACGAAACTCCACACATTTCCAATCACAAATTTATCACTCCACAAAGAGTGACAAAATTATTCATGTTTAGGAAATTTACTAGTAGAAAATAGCAGTAGTAATTGATAAGTACCTCCAATCTTATAAGCTTTAACTCGGCCTCCAGAGGAGCAATTATTGCCTCTATGGGAGGCATCTCATGATCTCTCTGCTCAGCATGTACTCTTCGAAGAGTGGCTTCCGCAGCAAATTGTGCAGCCAGAGCTGCTTTTTTCTCTTCATTTATTTTCTTAAGTTCTAGATTCTGAATGAGAAAGTGAATGCAGAATTATTTTTTTCAGTCTTCTTTAAGCTTAAAAGTTCTGATGTTACTTATTTCCTTCAAATATATCGGCAAATCTAGGAGACAGAGACAAGTTAAACAACAGCCAATACTAGAACTCAAGTAATCGTATGTGTACCTTGCTTTCAAGTTGAGCTTCCATTGTTTTTAACTTATCATCTACTTTCTTGAGCTCCTCAGTAAGCTGAAAAAGACAACATATCAACGAGCAACCTTTAGCAAGCAACCTATTTCCCCGTGCTTAAAAAAAAAACCAGTTCTCCAAAATCCAAATACCCAAACCATAAAAAATAGACAGAAACAAGAAATTCATTTTGTCTGCATTAACTAAATAAGCCAAATTGTTCAGAATATAACTTACAGTTGTTCAGATTAACTTCTAACTAAGTGACCATTCGAGCATAGTCTAATGAGGTGACCAACAAGTGGTGGTTTCTGTTTATCACTTACAGAACTACCCACAGACTTTTACTGCATATTCATAGACATCAAAATATATATAACTTATGGATAAGCGTACCTCTTCAACAGCCTTCTCTTTAAGGCGTTCAGAACTCTTCAATGCTTTGATTTCTGCTTGCCTTTCTCCCAGTTCTCTATCTTTCTCTGCACATTTGCTACATTCTTTAATATGAATTCTAAAAGACTTTATTCTATTCTTGATTGTTCTCTGATGATTAAGGGAATGGTGAAATTATAAGTTATTGTTCTAAATTTTAATATGTATCATGCCTTATCATAAAGTGCCCGTGAGAGTCTGATTGATTTAATAGAGCTAGAAAAAATGTATATAATATGAAGTAACTGGCCAAGCCCTAAGATTAGCAGTCGATTCCATAATAAGAGCCGATTTGACCACCTTCCAATAGATATCTTGAGCTTCTTGCATTACACCCCAAGGATAAGAATGTCCTGCTTTATATAGTCTAACAAGCTTTTTTTATTCATTTTCAGAGTTGACTGTGTAATCCATCATATGGGATAGTGCCCTTTTGGCCAAGACCTGGGCGTAGATTCTTAGCAAGGATCCTCCAGTGGAGCGCAGAACAAAGAAAGAAGGATCCACTTCGAACTCCAAGTGTGTTGAAGCATAAGTGAAATTGATCCAACTCATTGTGAAATAACTGAAAAAACATGTTTATTTATGCGTTGCCATATTAATGTCTAGGATAATGCCTCCATAAAATTAGAAGATGTGCAGGAGTTACTTATATATCATTACGATAAACATTAATTAGCATTTGCTAGAGTCTTAAGTACACACAAACGATTATTTTTATGCTATTTGTTCTCATATTATTCAATCTTTCCTTTTAAAAAAATAGATGAAAATTCTAATTTTTTTGGGAGAAATTGTAAATTATGTATAAAGGAAGCTACAACGGCAAAATTACGTGGGGCCTTCAATATTTACTTTATTTTTTTTAAAGATAAAATTAGCTTTACTTTCACTCATGAACGAAACCACACACTATCCAGAATATGTAACATTATTCGTTTGCTGGCTGTAACCTTGAGCATATTCCATCTTCTTTTTTCTACAGTTCCAATTGAAAAATTATTCCCAAATCCCCACTTGATTATTCCACCATTCACAAAATTCTGTGTGATAATTGAGGCTACCATGGACCACATGCATTTTTAGCTTTTGAATTTCAAAACAGCATGATTTATTTTATATATATCTATCCATAAACGACAAGAATACGAAACGAAGAAGACCTCCATCCGTAAAAAAAAAAGTCCATATATTAGAGACAGACTCCTTCAAGTTTGAATTTCAAAAACGACAAATCATCAAACACACAGTATAGAATTATTAAAAAATAATAATAACGAGTTACGTTTCCCCACTACGCACGCGCTATCCGGAAAAAGGGAACCCATTTGGGATAGATACCATTGATCGAGAAACTTATAATTTGTGATTTGGCCGGAGGCCAAAAATATTTGCTGTGAAGGTGAAGCAAACTATACCAAATTTCTGGGCCAAATTTTTTTTTTTAATTTTCCAATTTTTTCAGCAAACAAATCATAATTCTTCCAATTAAATAAAAACCACGACAAGTTCCCAGGACTGAGTAAGCACAATCTGAGACTAATCCACAGACATACCTCGGCATTCGTTCTCAAGGCGAGTAAGCTCGACACGCACTGGATCAGAGCCATGCAGCATCGTAACAATGTCATCCACCTCGGGGCCCGCTCGGCAGTAAGCCATGGCCGGCTTCTTCTTAGCCTTGAAAGAAACCGGTGACGTCAGCATCTGTATCTCCGGTTCTCCATTAACGCGATTCTGATAATAACTCCCCATTAAAGCCACCAATCCCCTTTCTTCTGATCAGTACGAAAGCAGAAAAAATGCTTATATATATGTATAATATATGTACACGCTAGTAAAGTGTGTATGTATGTATGTATGTATAGATAGAGAATTGGAAGGTCAGTGGGATTGGCTTCGCACTCGCAGTAGGGAGAAACTGATGGGATTTATATAGGAACGGGAAATATAGATGGTTTAAAAAAGTATGCAAAAATATGTTTAATTTAGTATAATTTTTATATTATTTATAAAAGATGAAACTTTAGGATATCATACTAACTAATTTTAATATATAATGTGATCATAATTTTTTTTTTAGGCAAAAACTTGTGTGAGACGGTCTCACGGGTCGTATTTGTGAGACGGATATCTTATTTGGATTATCCATTAAAAAGTATTATTTTTTATGCTAAGAGTATTACTTTATATTGTGAATATGGGTAGGGTTGACCCGTCTCACATGAGACCCACTCTTTTTTTTTTTTTTTACANAAAGATAATATACAATTGAAAACGGTTTTATTATGCATTTTCCGACATATATGTATTTGAACACGCATACATTCGAATTCATACATGGACATAAACAATATCTTATTTTCTTGCAAAAAAATCAAATATTTTATTCGCTCTATATCACCAGTTACATTAATCATGAGCTAAAATAGTCAAACTATCCGGGTGAATTTTTCATGCAAATAAAAAAAAAAAAAAATACATTTTAAAATGTTTTCTATCTTTTTACTGAATTATTTTAAATTATTTGGTAGCATGAAATCCAAAGACAACATTGGATTTGGTCACAAATTACAACGGTCACAACGCAAAACCAAATACTAATTTAGTGGTACACTTACTAAAGTAATTTAGTCCAATTTTGCCGTTGGCAGTGCAAAATAACCACTCTTCTTGCTTTTCTAAGGTCATCTCCAACCTGCGCTATCACACTATGATAGCGCAGGGTTTTGCCTCCAACGGAGGCTGCGCCATTTCTCAAAAATGGCGCAGAGGAGAATAATACATAATTGGAATACAAATTCGAAGATAATCCATAATTGAAAAAATGTCAAAAATAAAATAAAATTATCTGTATTAAAATTATGTCAATTTTAATAATGAAACATTTGTATTAATTCCTATTATAAATATTAGAGTTAATATATATAAGAATCAAATAAATAAAATTAACTTTTAATAAAAATAAAATTATAATTATAATACTAATATTAACATTAATTATAATTATATTGTTAAATTTTTAAATAAATAGTAAACAAAAAAAATATTCTAGGAATATACTTTTTAGCGTAAGATTTGAAGTAAATGAGTTGGAGATGAATGTTATATTTGGTGCAGAAACTGCACTATTTTGGTGCAGAAACTGCACCAAAATAAATTTATGAGTTGGAGATAGCCTAATACAAAAATAATAGTTGTCGAAAAGGGACTTTAGACAATAGGGGGAAACGGTCTCCCCACTAATAAGTATCTCATGAATTATTTATTACATGCCAACATCCTCAATATGACTCAGTACATGCAATATCGGGAGTGTTATTCTCAGTCTGCTTTCATACAAGATGTTCATATAATCATCTGGTCCGAGATATACACATATATTTTTATTTTGAATTCAGATGATCATATAAACATCTTGTTTAAAAGTATCTAAATCTTTCGATGCAATACAGAAATCTCTCCGAATAAAAAAGAGATGTAGATTCTAAACATTGGGAAAAACAGATAGAGTTCTTGGTTGACGATGAATACGCGAAAAGATTTTGATTCAGAGGACAATTTTTGCATAAGGTTATGATTATTTTTTATGTTGTTGTTATTATTATTATTATTATTATTATTATTATTATTGTATAATGACCTCTCATTTGCATATAATCATTTCACTTTAGTTAAAGTTAGGGAAGCATAGGAGAACACAGAGGAGATGCGCCTAAAAAAAAGTTAGAAATGGGAGAAAGCGCATGTGAGGTGGGGATATGAGATAACGCATACTGCACATGCGACGCCTTTAAAGCGTGAGTCCCTATATACTCATCCACTTTGTCCTCCCCCACAAGCAATAGCACTTGAACTTGGTTTTTCTAATACATGGTTTTTATATGTGTATACATACATATCTGATTAAGAGTATAAGTAGAGTATTTCTCAAAGTAATTTGTTTTCTTCGGTGTTGTCCAATAAAAAGTACTCAAGTATTGCTTGTCTAAAATAAAACATTTGGATGAAAATAATGTAATAAACAAAAGAAGCCAAATAAGATTCAATAAGGTCTTGATTTCTTGAACAATTGCTACTCACCAGAAAGCATGAATGATACTTCTATATTGTTGATCCCAAAGAAAAAAAGACCTACAACAATCTATGATCTTCGATAAATGAATGTCACCTCAACAGTAAAAAAATAAAACATATAT
>NC_133318.1:16843019-16873737 GCF_012295235.1 Primulina huaijiensis
ATGAATATTTTATTCCTAATTAATTTTGTCTTTTATATAAGAGTAGATCTCTTGTGAGACGGTCTCACGGATCTTTATCTGTAAGACGTGTCAACCCTACCGATATTCACAATAAAAAGTAATACTCATAGCATAAAAAGTAATATTTTTTCATGGATGACCCAAATACGAGATCTGTCTCACAAAATACGACCCGTGAGACCGTCTCACACAAGTTTTTGCCTTTATATAATATGAAAAATAAGTTTTTTGTATTTCTAGACTTGTTTGACCTAATCTAATCTTGATATTTATCCTACATAATTTATTTTTAGTATTTATCCCTAGATAAATTATCTTAGATTTGAATAGAGCTTTATTCATATTAAACTCTTGTTTCTAGACATGTTAAAACGGCCTGTCAGGGCGGGCCAGCCCGCCACCCGTCGCAACATGCTATTAGGCGGGGCGGGCCAGCCCGTCATTTTGGCGGGCCTTTAAATGGTCAACCCAGCCCAACCCACCTTGGGTCGCGGGTTAGGCGGGCCGATCCGCTTATTTTTTTTAAAAAAAAATACTAAACAGTATCACAGTAAACATAGAATAAAAATATATTTCAGTCAAATAATTTAATAAAATACTTAAAAACATTTAAATAAGAAATTAAGAAAACATACAACATAATCCATAAAATGTATATTGCTTAAATCAACATGAAGAAATTAAACAAATACTATAAAGTCAATTCTCATTAAAGTCCATTCAATCTTGATCTTCTATATTAGCACTAGATTTTACCAGAGTGAATGATGGAGACGAGGCGCAGGAGAAAAATAAAGAAGAAATAAGATAAGAGAGTGATGGAGACGCACGAGACTTATTCCAATTTTTATATAAAACTTAAAAATATAAAATTCTACCATAATTTGGAGGGCCAGCCTGTCCCGTTTAGACCTGCCCCATCTTGGCCCGTTTGGCCCGCCTCCAAACGGTCTGCTATTTTATCAACCCAACCCGCTCAATTTTATAGCGGGGCGGGTCAAGCACAAGTCTACTTGTTTTCATGTTTGTAGGATTGATTTTTATGGGAATATAATTATGTCAAGATATGAGGAATTATATATACGAAATATTCGGAGAAGAGATGTGTGCAGCTGCTAGAGTCTTTCTGAGCATATACAGAGTTCAGAGTTGATTCTCGTGTGAAGAATTTGTGTGATTGATTCACATACTTACCGTATTTCTGATTGATGTTGACGACACTCGAAGAACAACACCGCATGAAGTATTGGGTGAATAGTGATTTCGTTTGATTTTAAGCAATACGCCTTTTGTTTTATGCATCTAGTATTTAGTTGAGTTTTTGATGTATTTTAATACCTTGGAGTGTCAAGCAATTTGATTTTGTTAATCTCACTAGTATTGTTTTGTGTAAACGATTTACATATTTTTTTAGTGAATTTTTGCCCTGAAACGTGGCTCAAGTATTCGTACTTGTGCATATTTACATATGTGGCAACTTAGTTGTATATTTACGTGTTAATAATTAATTTTCGCTGCATGTTGTGTGCTGGTGTTGACAACACCCAAACACAACACTAACTTCTGATACACATCGTAATTTATTTCTTGTTCGTTTTCTGGTTATACTATGTTTTTATACATATAATTTACATTGATTTCATCTATATATATATAATAATTTACATTGATTTCATATATATATATTTATATATATATAGATGAAATCAATGTAAATTATATGTATAAAAACATAGTATAACCAGAGCATTATTTTGAATTATTCAAGTTTCTTTATAACATGTCACCTAATCTTCCTCCTAAATAACTATAATTGCTTCTTGTTCTACAAACTTTAGAATCAGAATACACCACCTAACCAGTAATTTGACGTGACCGAAGAAACTATGCATCGCAACGATCTTAAACCATATTTTACAAAGCATCCGCCTATCGATATCCCTCGCCAGCTACCATGGAGTCGTAATTCTAGCCGGGTGTTTTACCCTTTTGATCTCCTTTAACGTGCCAACGACATTCTGTCGTCAAGGGGAGACTATCATTCTTGTGGCCTAGCGAGCCAAAGAGAACTGAGGGCACGGAGCCTCGAAAAATAGTCATTTATTAAGAGAAGTGCGCGGGCTGATTGTTTGGTTGTTAGTACACGATGCATTTGTTGTAGAGTTTGCTGCCGCAGGTTGTCAGCCTAAAAATGTAGAAACAAACACAATGGTTAGAAATAAGATCCGTCGTCGGTAGAAATAAAATGTTGTACGAGGATACATTGTGTAGCAACCATTGTTTCTCACTGTCCTAGGTGGCCGCCCGGCCATGTGACACAATGATCGAATGGCTCAGCTTCGGCTCCTACGTAGTTCAAAAACATTGAGTGACATAATTACCTCATCCTATTATTTTCCGCACCATGGTAGGCATTCGATACAAACAGTTTGTGTTGGAGCATCTTTGCTTGTTCGATACATTGAGTTTTTGTTGGTAGAGGGATGATTGGGTAGAACTAATTACCCTCCTACTTGACGCAATGAACGAACTTTGGCATTTGGTATATTACATAGACATGATACCGTCGGATATCCCAAGAATGTGCATATAATAATGGGGAAGATATATTACCTGTCGAATAAAACCTTCGAGACTTCCCAACTTTCCCATGGCCATCGCCATCTGTCCCATGTAATTAGCGACGTTTCCAGACGAACCTTGGGATCCAGAGGAACCAGTGGCCAACGTCTCGACTATAGATTGCTGCAATGCATCCATACCTTGTGAAAGAGCATCTTCGGCTTGATGAGAAGATTGCTGCAAATTGAATATACCAGTCAATTGCTGCTCTGTTAGTGGCTCGAGTTGGTTCACAAGAAGCTGCAACATCACATCACAAACCAGTATCAAAACCTGAACGTTATCATCGTTCACGATTTTGTTTCCACATAATAATATCCTATTTCATTGCATCGATCATAATTTTGTTGGCGTCAAAATTTAATATACCTTGAGGAGTTCTGATGGACGGAATCCACCAATCCACAGAAAACACCTTTCGGCTGGCGTCTTCCACATTCCTAATAAGATGTGAAATACATCTGCCTTGGCAGCGTTACCTTGCAGCCTGAAAACGTCGTTAAAGTGTGTGATCACATTGTTGACAATATTACGAAGCTCTGCATCATTTGTGTGCGAATTGACTGCAGTCCGCAGCTCATTTATGTGCCGATTCTGCTCTTCCATCCACCGTGCATATTCTGCATCAAATGCCAGCGCCCCTGGAAAATAAGACACGTTCAGATTTGGTTTTGATTAGTCGATGAGAACCAGCTAATATTACATTTACACCCTCCCTGTCGTAGGAAGCTTTTAATGTGTTGATCTTCTTCAGTGGGTATTTGTGTAAGTTAGCCCAAAGAATCCTACCATTGGCACTCCCCGTATGAGATTGATCTGCTGTGCTTGCAATAAACACACCCTGGTGCCGTGCTCGCTGCACTTCCTGCTCTAGTTGTGTTAACTTCAGACGACTATTCTCCAGCTGCTGAACATATGCCTAGAACCCATAAAAATTATAACTTCATTGATCTAGGATTTCCACAATTATACCTCGATTCTTAAGTGATGAAATACCAAGAACGAGCTAAAATTACAAACGCACTTTCTTCCTCAATCTGCTTTTTCTTGCAGCTTCACGATTTTGTGCAAGCCTTCGCTGTGTCTGAACATTAGAGAATTTCACAAGAATATAAGGAAGTTACCATGCACTTGCTAAAATAAAAACTTGTGCAAAAACGGAACACCTTTTGATCTTGGGTTCTTTCTTCTGACTTATCGGTGTAATCGGAGATCACCACAGCTGCAGTTTGACACATTTCAAACTGCACCACAAGCATGAATGTGCAATCACAAATGCAGAGTAAAGAAATTAATGAACATGCACCAATAAACTCAAATTTCAGGCACCTTAACTGGGACATTGTTTAAAGACAACCCACCTGTAGATTTTTATCCCCAGGTTCCACGTCTGTCGAAGTATCCGTGTGGGAGCTGGAATCAGCCATGTTGGAATCTCCCCAGTTCTCATGCCGAGCACTAGATGCAGAAACTATATTCAGCATTGGTGCCAGCGACTTATGAAATTGCATTGCTTGAGATCCAGGGAGAAGCGTGCTGGTTAAAGGATGAGTCTAGACATTCGACATAACAATCAATTCCATGAATAATAAAGCAATTGAACAAAGCCCTTAGGTAAGTGATACTTACCATATTGAATGCTTGAGAATGGAGATCAGAGCCTGATAGTCGGCCATCCACAGTCGAAGTAAATCTCGGACCTAACAATAAAACAACTTGCTTGGATGAAAGACAAATTTCTGACAACAGAAAAACATTTGGATTTTTTAAAAAATTATTTTTTAAAACTGCATTTTTCGAAAAAAGTGGCTTTTGATTGGCTTTACTTCAAAAAACCACTTAAATGCACAATTTCCCTGTTACGTCCAAACATAAGGCTCTGTTTGCTTCTTTAAAAAAAAGCCCTGATTTACAGATATGGCATTGAGAAAATGTTTGTGAGCTTACGTTCTGCTTGTCAGTGAATCCAGATTACAGATTAAAATTTTGAACAACTTCGAATCTATAACTTAATAATGGCACCTTCAACTTTCCCATAGCTAAAGGCTCAACGAACTTCCATGTTTTAAAAGTAACAAATGCACAGCGTATAAGTTTGGAAACAAGAATTGTGATCCAAATAAAACTGAGCAAACTTGACAAAAACCAAATAAGAAACTACAAAGACAACTAAATTCATCAGACTTACTTTGGCTGATACCACTGGAATCTCCGACACGAAATCCCAAATATCGCTCAAGGACCCCATAATCTAAAAGTCGTTAAGATTGTGTTGCATTAGCTTCTGTACCCCTGCAATCCACAAGGTACACTTCTCGTAAGCTAATGAACTCAAACACAAACATAGGGAATTCAAAAAAAGACCTTTCATACATCATAAGCATGAAAAATGCCACAATCGGGCACGGGCACTAGTTCTCTGAGAAACAATGAGAATGATTAGTAAGTTCATTTAGGCTCTTCTTTTGGACTAATAGCCTAAAAAAGAACGTCATCACAATTAGCTTCTTTCTAGTTTTACTTTTTACATGGATCTGGACCTCCTTTAGGTTTCTTGAACTGTATTTGTTACTGAACCAACTCCAACAAGTAAATGCTGGTACAAGCACAACAAAAGCTTGGCGTGACCAACAATCATACATGAAATTCAATATAAGCACAGCTAGCATTAAATGTTTCAATAATAATGGACAAAATACAACTAAAACTACATCCTTGTAACTCCTTTTCCCCTTTTCAACAACTTTTTAACTCAATTCAATAGTACATCAGCCGGATGAACTACTTGGTTATTATTCTATTATTACAAATGTACAAGAATTGAAGATTTGTCCAATCTTGAAAATTTTCAACCAAATTAGATCAAATATTGGATTCAAAGCATGCACAGTTCAGTCGAACTCAAACTGATGGTCTGTTTAAAAAGGGGGGTACTGTCACAAATAAACGGTTTTCATATTCGATCCACGGAAAAACATATTTTCTCCCGCCTAAACCTTATACTTTTTCCTAATAAGTGCAAATTATACAACGATGATTTCCAATAAAGGATAGGCAAGAACTTGTCGCACAGAATCACATATTCGCCTGAATACGGACCAACAGTTAGAGAGAGAGAGAGAGGGAATACAACAGAGAAATATTACATGGGATTTGAAACTGGCGTCTGAGAGAAGAAGCTTGGCATCACAGAAGTGGCACTTCTTCTATTATTATTATTATTATCCTCTGCACCAATTTTTATCGTTGTACCAGCCATAAATCATCACCCACCTCCTCAATTTCTCAAACCCGAAAAACAAGGTGACAATCTCCAATCTTTTTCGGCCAAGAAAGTTGTGAATATTTGAAAGCCGACAGTAAAATCAGCACAAAGACCAAATCCCATTCAGTACACAAATCAAACACGTAAAATCAAATCAAACTTTCCAAATGCACCAAAGTCGCCATAAACACAACCCTGCGGAGTGCAGAGTGTAAACCCTTCTCGCAAAACCTCGAAAAGATTCTCAAAAATAACAAGGACACCGAGACTGATGCTTACAACTGCTATTTTCAGGCAGTCTAAGATCAAATATTCTGGACGTAAAAAGACAAAAAATTTGATCTTTTCAACTACCAAGAACTTAATGAAAAGCCCATTGGATTGCTCTAAATATAGAATCCGATTAAAAAAATTCCAAAATTTACCCTTTTTATCTGGAAATTTCTCCCGCACCAAGAAGACTTTCTTCTCAAGCACAATATTCAAGGGTCTTTAAGATTATTTTTTTGAAAAAAATTTATTTACGTATTATTTGGAGACGTGACGTTCAGATTGTTCCAAGCAATGCGTCATTTTTCATCTCAAGCATTTTTCCACTTTTGAGAGCATCTTCCTTTTGTCCATACACTTTTCAAGCCATAATGGAATATTACACTACCCCCCCCNTGGGTACTCCTGGAATTTTGGAGCATCGGGGGATTTTTTAGTAAATTAATGAGATCCGAGTCTGAAGGAAGCAACAATACTGATTACTGACTTGTTGCCCTTTTTCCTCCGCCGCCTAAAACCACACTCAACAAGTAAAGGTGTCTTCGTCCAAATGACCAATTTACCCTTGATGTGAATTAGAATGGATTATATATCAGTATATTAAAATTAATTTATTTTTAGTGAAACTTAAGTGATTAAAATATCGAAAGTTTGAATCAGTTCAAAGATTGTGACTTCGAATTCAGTTTGAATTAGATATTGATTTTGAGGTCAACTCGAAGAATCGAATACGTTTATACTCACGGGAAATTTAGGGTCCGATCCCAGCAAGTGTCACTAGTCCAGACGCAGGTTCCGAAATTGCCATGAACCTGAAATCACGAGTAAGACCGTTAGAAGGGGGCCGGGAGGGTGTCCCGGCGTGGCCCCTCCGACGCTCAAGTCAGAGACTGAAGATATATGGGAGGAGCAGCTAAAGGTGCTGCTGAAAACAATATATTGAATGCCCGAATTAAACACTCGAACCTGATATTTATAAGAGAATATATGGGCCCTTGATAGGCCTGTCTTCCATTTGAGCTAGAGATAGGCCAGGGCTAGTGGGCCCATCCATGGGGTATCAACGTTCATTAGTTATTTGAACTATTACGTGAAAATAAATACTCGAGACGTAGAAATATATATGTAATATATAAATAAATTATTGGAGTTCGACGACTCACAAACTATATTATAAAATAAGTTGAATTCAATTTTACTTTTAATAAGAGAAAACTAAGGAGGTATGCTGCGAGACGGGTTGATCTGGTTCATATCAGCAATAAAAAATAATATTTTTGACATGAAAAATAATACTTTATGTATCAGTAGGATCGCACAAAATTGATTTATAAACGATCTCGTATGATTTTTTTGTGTAAATTAATTTGTTTTTTTTTTTCGCATATTATCGAATTTAAATGACTCAGCTCGCTCACCAAAAATAGTTCACACACAGGACAAAGTTTGAATTGTAAAATAAGAAGATGCAACCGATTTTGGTGCCTTTTATTTTTTGCCATGCTAAACAAACTCATTTAAAGCTCAAATTAATTTCCACTACCAAAAAAAAAAAAAAAAAAAGAAAAAGTTGGTGGGCATCTCTTATTTTCAATTGTAAGGATCCAGATTTTCTCCCAAAGATTAAAAAAAATAAAAATAAAAAGGGCTTTTTATCTCTCGTTCTTGAGGCGAGGGCATCAGGTCGGGTTAAAAACCGGGGGGTTTTTTTTTTAATCTCGGTCAACTTTTTTTTAAAAAAATGATCTCCTCAAATGTATTCAAATACACTTGAGGAGGTTATTTTTTTAAAAAAATGATTGACAGAAGTTATTTAACCAATTTTTCCATTAAAAATCATTCCCCAATTTTCAGGTACCCGAAATTTTAGGCATAAAAACAACAATTTAGAAACCATAGCCATTATCCTAATCAGAGGAGGAGAAATAAAGTAGTCAATAAATCATATACCATGTTTTTTTATATATAAAAAAAATAAAGACACAATATTTATTAAATAGTCAAGTAAAAAAAAAGCCACATCAAATTTACAGATGAGCTAAATACTTCGCCATTTCAATGAAATAATCACATCAATGTGCAAATTCGGCCATTTGGCAACTCATACTAATCCAGACTTAATTGCTTCAATTCGTAGATGGAGGGAAGAGGGATGCTCTCTCGTACTCAAAATTTTTTTAGGTGAAACCAACCTATGTCACTCAAGATCGTCGACTTCGACCTCGT
Source organism: Primulina huaijiensis (assembly GCF_012295235.1). Lineage (NCBI taxonomy): Eukaryota > Viridiplantae > Streptophyta > Magnoliopsida > Lamiales > Gesneriaceae > Primulina > Primulina huaijiensis. The sequence goes on from NC_133318.1 coordinate 16,851,424, forward strand.
ATTGTTCTCCAGATGCAAGAATCTTGACTTTAACCATTCCCTTTTGCCACTCATCATTCCCTACCAGTACAAGCCTTCGAGCATTTATTCGTGCTGCTCTTTTAAATACCCTGCAAAATTATCAAGCAAACGAAAAAAATCTCTGGTAACTATATACAGATACTGGATACAGTAAATTTGACCCACATAATGGTGGTAACCATCAGGCTAATTGATGTGGTACTGGGACTGGTGCCACGTCCCATTGAGCAAGGAGAGGGAATGAGCATCACTCGATTCCAAAATCAGCACCACTAAAAATAATTGAAGTTCATACTCCACTCATTAAGGTTTCCTGTGACAGACTTCAAACATACTCAGAGACTCGAGGGCATTACACAGATTTTTAGGGTTGTCGGATACTCGGATCAGAAGTACATGAAAACAAGAAGCTTTAAGGTAATTAGTGTAAAATCATGTACCATTTGAGAGGTTTATTTTCCAACACCAAGTCAACACTTTGACCCTTTTCCCTGAGTTTAGCAGCAACTGCAGATGCTGCACCTTGCAGATCTGGATCTAACGAGCAGATGATGTTTTCTACCTGGAGGTTAAGTTCCGGTAGAAGTTGTCTCTCCTTTAGCAGCTAAATCAAACACAAAATCAAAGGTTAGGAGGGTTGAAAAACAAATAAATTCAAGAAAGATGGTCTGTATAGTTTAATGCAACAGTTAAGTGTGGACCACTAACGCCAACAATGCTTTTATACAGTATATTGACTATAATGCAGTGATCAAAGAATTTACTCACTTCTATTACAACAGCATCTCCGAAACCAAAGCCACATGCTGGAATGTCATCACCTCCAAAGGTTGAGAGCAATCTGTCATATCGCCCACCGCCACAAATTGCTCGCAGCTTTCCTTCTCGATCAAATCCCTGCATAAGTGATTGAAGGTCGCATATTAATATCAAAGAACAATCTACATTCCATCCCACAGTTATCACATTTTGTACTTGCTTTCTCCCACGATCTAAATGTGAAATATGTGATCAACAAAATGACAATATTCATGCTGCTGTCCACCTCCGGACTCAACAAGATTCTCAAAATACTCAATATGTACACCCTATAAATGGAATATCCACATCCATGCATTTACCTATTAACATTTGTGGAATCTGTGGAATTTTACCTCAAAAACAATTCCAGTATAGTAGGCCAAACCACGTACAATGGACGCATCAAATTGAATCCACTCAGAGAAACCGTAGTTCTCAGCAAGTGAAAATAGTTTCTTCAGTTCAGCAATTGCTTCAACTGAATCCCCAAGTTTCTCTGCAGCAGTTGTACCATGACAAAAAGATATTAGTATGGTGATTCTTCTCAGGAGAATAACTGAAAATTAAGTGTGCGGCTCTAACTGAAAATTAAGTGTGCGGCTCTACACAAACATATAAAAAAATATATTAATTCAACTATACTTGCACCAGTTAAAACATGACCACGGGCAGTCATAGCACCTAAATAGGGATACTAGCATGACGTTCTTAGCTAAAGTCTGAAACATTCCAATGTAGTTACAAAAGATTCTCTCTTTTCAAAATACTAAAAAAACCCATTTCAAGTTGGATGATGTTCTTCATTACAATGACATAGCCAGATAAAGACACAAATTAAGGGATTTCCCTTCCTCTTTCCTACTGATTGGCAACAAACTCTCCAGATCACAAATTAGCCGAGTCAAGATAGTGTGATAAGACTTCAAAAGCAATGTTAACCTTCCAAATTTGGCAAAGATTTTACTGAGAGGATTTGCAATAGCTCCTCAATAACCTCATCTGATAGCTCGGTAGATCTCAACTCCTTCTTGATATCATCAATTGGAATCTTTTCAATCTGTTATAACCGAAAAATAGTAAACAAATAAGAAAAAACCTAGACCGGAGAAAACAAGAGAACGGAATTTAGCATGAAAAACGAGAGAGAGAGAGAGAGAGAGAGAGAGAGAGAGAGAGAGAGAGAGAGAGAGAGAGAGAGAGAGAGAGAGAGAGAGAGAGAGAGAGAGAGAGAGAGAGAGAGAGAGAGAGAGAGAGAGAGAGAGAGAGAGAGAGAGAGAGAGAGAGAGAGAGAGAGAGAGAGAGAGAGAGAGAGAGAGAGAGAGAGAGAGAGAGAGAGAGAGAGAGAGAGAGAGAGAGAGAGAGAGAGAGAGAGAGAGAGAGAGAGAGAGAGAGAGAGAGAGAGAGAGAGAGAGAGAGAGAGAGAGAGAGAGAGAGAGAGAGAGAGAGAGAGAGAGAGAGAGAGAGAGAGAGAGAGAGAGAGAGAGAGAGAGAGAGAGAGAGAGAGAGAGAGAGAGAGAGAGAGAGAGAGAGAGAGAGAGAGAGAGAGAGAGAGAGAGAGAGAGAGAGAGAGAGAGAGAGAGAGAGAGAGAGAGAGAGAGAGAGAGAGAGAGAGAGAGAGAAGGTGAACAGGTTAAGACATGAGGAATAATGAAGCATTGGTACTGCTTATTTTTCAATGGTAAATTGCTACAAATGATGATTAGATGTCAGAATATCGAGCTAACTTTATCTATAATTACACAAACCCTACCAAAAGGTGAACAGGTTAAGACGTGAGGAATAATGAAGCATTGGTACTGCTTATTTTTCAATGGTAAATTGCTACAAATGATGATTAGATGTCAGAATATCGAGCTAACCTTATCTATAATTACACAAACCCTACCAAAAGAACTTTCTGGTACAGAATAGCGTCTCAGTACTTCTTGCAAAACCTGTAGATCGCCAAACAAATGACAAAAAAAAGGACCTGTATCAATGCTCCCCATGGACTAAAGTTGTAAGATTATTTTGGCAACTTCACTTAATTTCAATATCATGAATTGCTAGTATGATAAAACAAGCATACGATTATAAAGTATATGTCTATCTTCAAACCTTTCGACTAGAAACTTTAAACCCAACATCTGATGCCGTGATACCAATGCGCTTGAAAAAGGTGACAATAGAAGAAATCAGCTCTGCTTCAGCCTAAACAAACATCACTCGCACAATTACAAACTTATCCAATTCAAAAACATGAAAATTAATGTGTAGAATCACCAATATGTATATGTACATGGTCACCATTTCTGTGGGTAAAAGAGATTATGAAGTAGTCAAAAGGTATGTCAATACCTTCACCTCGACTTGAAATTGATAAAAAAAAGAAGAGTGAATGAAATTTGTTATTTGTAACATAATGTGCGGGACAGAAGAGACGGTTCTTAAAACAGAGGATTATGTTAAAAATTTAAAATGTTCAAAAGAAGAAATTGTGGTACTTCCATGGCAAAGGGCATACAATTTCGGGATAAAAGAGAGCAATCTTACTTACGTAACCCGCATTTTGCAATGTCTTTAAGCTAGAAATCAAGTGCAGCTCTAAGTTAGCTTAATCAAATTTTAGAAATTTAGGCTGCTAATCGAAACAAATAAGGCACAAAAAATTGGAAGTCGAAATTTTCTTCAAGTCTATAAAGAGTATGGCTGTGTATATGTGAATTTCAATGAAAGGGATAACTATAGAAAACACAATATATAAATTCAGTAGACATACTGTAACATCTGATACACCAATAATATCCATGTTCCATTGATAATGCTCGCGACGACGACCTCTAGTCATTCGCTCATACCGCCAGCATTGCCCAATAGTAAACCATTTTAGCGGAAGGGAAACAGATTTTCTGAACAGAAAAAAACATGGAGATCAAAATCTGGATTCTGTACCTGGATTCAAAAATCATAGCATACACATAAATATTCTTTGGACAATTTATATATATACAAGTAAACTTGGATTTGCCAAATAATGTCACGTTATAACTTACCCTTTCTGTATGACAAGCCTCGCCAAAGAAGGAGTAAGTTCAGGCCTTAATGCAACTCTGCGGTTTCCCCGATCTTCAAAGCAGTAAAGCTTAATCCATACAATAAAAAAAGATACTTGAGCGTCAGCTTCCAGTTTCACTTGCATTTGGTCTTCACTACTCCATTTCATATTCACAATTCTACAACATGAATGGTACACAAGAAATGCGCACACAAAAAATAGGAAATAAACCTGGTCTCTGATCTCCTCCCCAGCTTTCCTTATGAACAATGCTTCTGATTCTAGAACCGGAAAATCAATCTCTTCGAAGCCGAATGATTGTGAAACCTAAAACATCCAACAATCCATGAAAACATTGAGGCAACAATTTAACATTAGCAAACAAAAAACAAAGCATCTTATCTTTTTGACAAACAATAAGAGTGAAATCGGCTTAGAGGCTGCTAGAGACCTTTAAACCTCTACTTTACACCTACACCTATTAGGAATGTGTACCAAAGAATGCATACAAAGGATAACCACTGAAGTGATAAAATGCTCTACATTGCTATGATATACGGATATTATGGAGATGGCCATGAATCATCTCTAGTACTTATTGGATATGGATACGGTGTGAATAGGGGTAGACATAGTGAGCAAAATATCAAGATTTTTTTTTCCTGAAATAATTTAAATACATGCGTATCCTGGCTCTATCAGAGATAGAGCAGGAACTACTCTGTAATTTATAAGACTGCAACATGGACCACATTTCTAGGATATAACAGGGGGCATTTTGTACATTTTCAAATAACTTAAGGGTTTTTTATACACTTAAAAAGAGAATATTGCGCTTCAAATGACATATGATGCACAATCATTTTGTGAATATTGGTTTGATATTTGTAATATACTAAGATTTACATGCATTCACAAGATTTTGTTTCATTTTAATTTTTTCTTTTTATGATATAATGTATTTTGTTTTATCCATCTATCTATCTATATATATATACATGCAAATGAGATGAGAAAATGCATATATATGTGCTAAATTTTTGGTAATGTTTGTATCCCAAATTCATATTTGTCGTATCCATGTCCATGTATCCATATCCATGCATTATAGAGTTATTGACAACAACTCTTGTGTTGTCAGGAAACCATTTCACCGATTGACAAACAAGAAAAGAAAAGCTCTCTTTTCTCTGCTAATGCTTTCTTCAACCACCTAGAAAGAAAATAACTTATAGTATAGTTTTATACACGCTATGACTTTAAAAGTGAAATTCTTTCACAGGCAGAGAAATTATGTGCGGCCACAGCAATTTAAGGGCAAAATCCAATGCCAGTGGAGAATGCAACAGTCTAAACTGCAATACATTATCCCAAAAGTTCTAAATATAGTTTGGCTAAATTTGGTGTGCCTTGACCTACATACCAAACCAATCAAAAATTCATTTTCTCAGTTAGTTTTTTTAGAGTACCAAATAATCACAAATCACATTTCCACTATTGAACAGAACACAGACAATCATCCAAAACATTAGGCAAAATTTATAGAGCCAGAACAACTATCGCCTTATGCTACGGGCTCACTTTATATCAAACTAATTCAAGCTTGTCAAAATCTGGTATTTTATATAATTGTGCAGGAGAAAGAGACATCAAAGATTATATAGACATTTCCCATCCCCCAGTTATCTTACAATCCTACCATTCACGTGGATTAAAATTAATAATTCCCAATCCTCAGCCGTGCCGTCACTCTTTATTTCTAATTACTAACTAGCACTGTTGGCTACTTGGCTTTATACTCGATACTCTTGCAATGAGCATTGACACCTAGGTACAACCATTGAAGCAAAAAACGACAACACCCAACAACTGTGTACAATGCCCGATCACTTATTCATTGACTTTGAGCCATGATTCATGATCAAGGCTTCTCTCAATTACTACTCAACCAATGTATTACTTTTAAATCCAGAAAGTAACGAGAACTTAGATACTGAATGCCAATACAAGATAAAGTACTTTTTCATCGGGAAACTAAAAATACACAATCAAAGCACACCAACATCAAAGAAGATTACATTAACGTGAAGCATACCAAGTAGTTTAGTCGGGACAAGGCTAGGACGCGTCTTAATGTATTTTGGGAGCCAAACTTATACCTTTACAAAATCTAAACATAAGTTGAATTATTCAATAAAAAGGGAATCACCATCGCCACCCGACCATTCAACTATAAAGGAGCGATCTTGCTACTCTCTCCACTGAATTACCCGAGCTACATAATAATTTTTTTTAAAAGTCTCAAACTTTACCTCTCTGAAGTTTTGAAAAAGCCAATTGCGGAGCCGCATTTCTTCCGGGGGGAAATCCCGGGTCCCTTTTGGTGGGTTAACATCAATTTTCTGTGCAGTATTTAAGTTCGAAGGAGGGGAAGCAATTGAAGCGGAGCGGCCGGTTCGAGCAATATCCAATTCTGCCGATGATGTGGAAGTTAACTGCCCTCTGACTATAGGAGTTAATGAAAAAGATCGAGGAAAGAGGGGGATGCAGTGTCGGAGGGAACGTAGGACGGCGGAGACGGCGGCCGGGTGGTGGTGGCTAAGGAAGGAAGTGTTGGGAATAGCACGCATGTTTGGTTTGGGTTGAGTTGAGTTTAGTCCAAGCAATAGCGGTAGGGAATGAAGATGCTGTGGAGTGGAAAAGTTGATCATATAGACCAAAATGCCCCCAATTCATTTTGTTTTAATGAATATATACAAANAAGCAAACTAGTAGTAAAGTTGCTTAATCATTCACACTTCCTCTCATCATTGTTCTGGATTTTCTCTTAGTTTCGTTTTGCTCGTCTTCATCACTTTTAATATCTTGTATTCGACTATCGACTTTTGATCAATAATTGAGTAAGCATTGGACTTCCAAATTTCTCATCTAATACATTACCTCTCATACTAAAAGATTATTCCAATGCAACCGTTAAAATGTGACAAACTATAATTTTTTTGTAATTATAGAAAAAATTGAATATACTTGTGTTTTTTACGACTTTCATTGCAATATGTCGAAAGGTTCTTCATTTGCATCACTAAAATAAAAAAAAGTGGTAAAATAATTTTCAAGTTCCTAACTGAAACTTGAGGATCATCGTGGATATTTCATACATTCTCTTAATAGAAGTTGTGTTTTAATAAGTTTAGAAGTGATATTACTAGTGGTAATGGATTGTGCTTGATGTAGAACAATATGTCCATCATATTCCATATTTTATTCATTATAAATATCAAATAAATGAGTTCTAATATTAAACAAAATTAATGAGGTATATTAATTATTTTCGTAGTGGAGTCTAAAGAATCATAATATAACGCTAATATTTCTTATAAACTATCTAATTAAGCGTAGGATCTAAAACAAAAGCACGTAAAAGTATTTTTGGAATTTCTAAAAAATATTTTTTTTCATTTTTCTTTTAATGACATAAATACATTGAACTAACGTATCATCAATAGATTTAACGGGAAATTGGCCTTCAGTCCCCAGCCGTCGATTTTTTTTGTGTTCAGTCTCTGGATACTTTTTTAGTACCACATTTCCACATGAAGTGTATCACATTTCCACATGAAGTGCACCACATTTTGTATGACATGGTACCACAATTTTGTGGGTAGGGAGTGAACCCAAAGAAATATTTTGATTGGGGATTTTTCACCAACTTCCCCTAGATTTAATATGTTCACTGACAATGTTACCACAATTTGTTAAAACTAAATGAGAAGTAGGATAACAAACACAAAAAAATTGGTCACTAACATCATTAAACACTTTAAAATTTTCACAAATAATAGTGCATATGTTTCATTGAGTTGAAAACAATAACACGAGCTTGAACATTTTGATAAAAAAATATACATAATAAATATTTATATTCAAAAGAAGATAACAACAATTTATATATTTAATTTCAACATGTTGGAACGTCCGGTATAACTCGTTTAGGTTTCGTACCATTTTTTTATTTGCAAAATTTTTCTGAGTGTTTTATAACTTGGGGATGTGTGCATATGTATGCATTGCGATCCTAATTTGTTTAATATGAAATTCTAAATTTTTTAGTTAATATTGAACACACAAATTTAAAATATGACATGTACACTTAATATGAAAAATTTATCACCTAGTAATAGTTTGCATATTTTATTATGCTCACTAACATTGGAAGTATTTGCATTAGTATTATCAAAAGAAATAATTTATCACTAAAACTAAAATAAAGTTGTTCAAATCGCACAATATCTAAGTTGTTGTTTCTCTAAATTTAAATCCGAAAAATTTAAATAGTTGAAAATCGTTACACGTTTGAGACAAAAATACCACCATTTGAGTTTGAGAACAATCAAAATCAATTTTCGCCTCAGATGATTCTTCCCAACGTGGCCACGTTAAAGTTATATAACCACCTCGTTGTTGAAATTTGTAAGTGTTCGGATAATATTTTCATTTGACTCACAAATTACCACATGGAAGCGTTACTTTTTCGAAATGTTTAGAGGCACTGCTCGAGTTCTAGGTGTTGGATGTTTTATATAGCCTCTAGAAAAAATCTTGCTATAAGTTTTATATAGCCTCTAGAAAAATTATGGCTATAAAAAATTATTTTCGATTATATCGAAACACAACGGAAGCGATTACATAATTTTGTAAATTATAATCGAACATATGAATATAAATTAATGATGAATTTAAACAAGATTATTTACTAGAAAACTAACCTCTTGTAGTTTTCCTCCTTTTATTTTGTGAATCCGAGATGTGTAGAAACCACGGTCTTCCAATATGATTCTTCCTATCGACGGCAGTGTGTGGGCACTTAAAACCGCAAATACTAGAAATCAAAGTTTTTATTTTTATTTTTTTATTCTCTAGTATATTTTCAACTCATGAAAAAGTAGAGAAAAAATTGTCTTCAAAAGACCATCTAGGATCATATTTATAATTATTCAAACAAATAATCCAAATCATAATCTAATTGGGACTCCAAAAAATCGGCCACTTTATTTAGGATAGGGCCAAAAGATTTGACTTGGTTTGAATTGTATTATCTTAAGTCTTTTAAAACTCCTTTTAAAAGACATAAGATTTCTAGGATGTTATCAAAATAAATTAGAATATCATTTTAACTTACTTTTAGATATTAAATAATATGTACATTTTTTATTCACAATAAATTAAAGATATTATCAACAACTTTTGAATATTACCATACTAATCCAAATCTATAATTATCTCATAATTATAATTTAGTATAATTAATATCTCATAATTAATTATATTTATCTCCAAGCATTTGAAGTTGGTTTGAATTGTATTAACTTAAGTCTTTTAAAATTTTTTTTAAAAGTCATAAGATTTCTAGGATATTATCAAAATAAATTAGAATATCATGTTAATTTATTTTTAGATATTAAATAATATCTAAATTTTATTCACAATAAAGTAAATATATTATAAACGACTTTTGAATATTATCATACTAATCCAAATTTATAATTATCTCATAATTATAATTTAATATAATTAATATCTCATAATTAATTATATTTATTTTCAAGAATTTGAAGTTATGGAAACAATTTTTCCATATTCACATATGATTTCTAAATTGCATTTCTAACTCGTCATTAATTTAGAAAGACGTATCGGGGAACATGGACCGATAATTAGAAGCTCCAATAAATTGAATAAATAATTAAACTCTTTAATTAATTTATCTAATTTATTAATTCCATAATTACTCCACTAAAAATATGGAATTGCATTCTTCTTCATTATGGAATATCTTACTCTACAAAATTGAGTAGTCCATTGATATAATCATTACAAATGGATTAATCTTCCATAGACAATTCGTAACTGAAGCTAAGAATTTTTCGTTTACCTCTTCAATTACTTTTTATCCTCATTTACCATTAATTTACTAGTGAGTTGTTCAATTTATAACTTCATTATAAATCAGTTGGGCCCAACACTCAGTTCTAGAATTAACAAATGATGGAATCGTCTTTCTACTTCTCGCAAGAAGGAATGGATTCCATGTCTGTGAATTTATATTCCCAGCCATTCATTTCAAATATAAATCTAAAATGCAAATATTAAAAATGCACAATCGCAAACTTTAAACAAGCAAATTAAGAATCATATTGAAATAAACATGAGTTTATAATCACTTCAGGAATGAGATTTGTCCATATATGATCATATTTATTATTTAATTTGAACTTCATAGTAACAACAGAATTTATTATGAAATGACTAATTAAATCGGTACAAGTCGTACATAATCATATTATATATAAATTCCCCTATCTAGATGTCCTAACATCGACGATCCAGATAAGACGGTCACCTTCATAATGTTCATGGGCTGCATTAGTGATGCTTTAATTAAATATCCTTATTTTAATTAATTCATCACTGACTTAATTTAAGTTTATTATCCATAATTTTAATCCTCTTGTATATATAACTCTTATTTATATTAAAATTATGGTTGCGTCCAATAAACTAGAGATTTTGCTATTATATTCATAATAATAACATTTTCATGCAAACATGTTCAATAATAAATGTCGCTTTCATTAATAATATAAAAAATAGCTTATTACAATGCTTTAAAAGCACTATCCACAACACTAGGCGTCGTAGGATTTCTCATAATTTCTTGACTTGAACGATGATGTGTTTGTTGGACCTCTTGTTCTTGATGTTGCTCCTCATCAGAAAAATCAAGATCATAACCTTCGACATTGAAGGAAGGAAAATTGCGATCATCCAACTCGGGCATGATACTCTTCTCCTTACCTCTATCACTTGATCCGACCATTTGTATAAAAATAAAGTTGAAATAATTAAGAAATTAATTGAACAATTGACAATAATTGACATTTGATACTTTGATAGTGGAGAAATAAAGCTTGACTTGAAAATGATATATTAAGAATTAAGAGAGAATTGTGTGAAAAAAAACTAAAAAAGTGTGACCATTGATCATCAGTGCCCACAAAATCATGGTCGTTCATTTTTTTAAAATAATAATAATAACAGTATACCTGATGGTTTACTTAACGGCCACTTGATCGGGGCCGTACATTTTTTTAAAACAAATAATAATAATTCCGACTCGTCGGGTTTGCCCAGTCTAACCCCCAGTGTCGGACCCGGTGGGTCGACGGTTTTTAAAGGCTAAAATCATAATCGGCAAGCCTAAAGTTGGTTATAATCGTGGTTCTGTGTCAAAACCATTTACGGTTGACCACATGTCAGCTCCGGTCAGGGTCCAGCTCGAACCACGGTCAAGTCTATGTTTATGATTGCTATGATTTATGCATTTACTCGCGATATTTCTAATAGTTGATATGACTTATTGGGCGTGTTCTAAAAAACGCCGACTAGGAGAGACTAGACAAGCGTTGGGGGATTGCCCACTACCTTAATTTTAGAAAAGTGATGCCTTCGTGCACTCTTAAAAAATCAGTCGCCTAATCTGCCTATTTGACACCTAGGCGGCTCGAAATCCGCTTAGGCGGCATCCTAATTTAATATATAGATTTTTTTAACTTATATTAATTTTAAATTTTTTAAAAAAGTATTGTTCGATTTAGTTTTCAATCAATTTAAATTGGATAATAATTAACAGTATGTCATTGATTTTTAGTTTGAATATAAACTTTCTATCGAAAGCGCGTCTGTTATCATTGTCATGTTGTTGGGCTACTAGATAGTGAGTCACTGCTTTGGTTGTGGCACGGGAGGTCGTCTCCTCCATCAGCGCTTTGTGATAAGGAACTTATGTTGTTGGCTGGGGAATAGGAGATGAACACTGTGTGTGGTTGTTTTTGCATTCTAAATGATTAGGTGGCAGTTTCCCATGGACAACGCCAAGTTGATGTAGTCTTAAAATATAATTGCTTGAATTACGTAGATCGGAATAAGAAGATCCGATAGGCTCGTAAATTGGTTCACGTAGCCGTAGATGACATGCTCATAAACTGGTCTAGGTAGTCATAGAAAACTGGCTAGTAAACGGGTCAACATAGTCGTGTACCGGTAAACAACAAACTTCGTGGTTGTCACCTACGTCACGAACAAATTTTAGAGACGTCGAGGATTACCGAACGTATACACTTCGATATTCAAACTAGTAAACAAATCACAAATATTATCTGAAAGTTAGAAAACCCAAATAGTAAAATGAGAGACACACCTTGGATATGGAGGATTCTCCTCTATTTATAGATTTAGGAGTGTTTAGCGGGCTTGGACTCTTGTATCTTAGGTTTGAATAATATCAATATAATAATGAATAAGATTGGGCTGAATTTAATGATTAATAGAACATGGCTTCCAACCCATCATGGACATATATATTCACTTAAAAGAAGATTTTTGTGAGCATATATATTGAATTGATGGTTTCAAAATCGGATCAGATCGGATAGATCGAAATCAACCATGGTTCGGTTTAGACATTGCCAAAAACCATTTGATCGGTCAAACAGGTTAGAACTGGTCGGACCGATATTGAACTGGAAAACTGGTCCAACAGGTTTTTGATTTTTTTTTTAAAAAAAATTTATTTTCTTATTTTTAAAATCCAAATTTAATATTTGACTATATATGTACATGATTATCTGAAATTTGGACTTCATTAAAAATATTATTTTAATAGTATTAAAATTTATTTAATATATTGTTTTTGTTTTAATATTTATATGAGTAAGTCTCTTGTGAGACGGTCTCACGATCTTTATTTGTGAGACGGGTCAACGATGTCCATATTTATAATGAAAAGTAATACTTTTTCATTAGTGACCCAAATAAAAGATCTGACAAAATTGACTTATGAGAACGTCTCACAAAAGTTTTTATGTATCTATATAATAAAACAACATTCCAGTCTAACTGTCTGATTAAACCGATCCGACCATTTGGACTATTTTTTAAGATAGACCGGTTCGATCACCAATTCTAATATGAAAAGATTGTATTAAATAATCATATATCATATAGATCGAATCATTAATTAGGAGTTTTGATTTGAAAGTCTGTTTACATTTCGCATAATTTCTACGAATTTTCTAATGAATAAAAAGAAACAAACTAACGGAAACATATGTTTTATTGTAAGATATCAATTTGAAGCTAAAAGAAGAAGGCAAAAACTTGTGTGAGACGGTCTCACGGGTCGTATTTGTGAGACGGATCTTTTATTTGGGTCATCCATGAAAAAGTATTTCTTTTTATGCTAAAAGTATTACTTTTTATTGTGAATATGGGTAAGGTTGGCCCGTCTCACAGATTAATATCCGTGAGACGGTCTCACATGAGACTCACTCAAAGAAAAACATGCCAATCCATTCAGGAAATGGAAATACTAAGCATATTGATATGGGTCAATCCAATCCATACATAGAGTAAAAATAATACTATTACAATAAAAATTAATATATTTTCACGAGTCAGGTCAGTTAGAATATTCGTATCACCGTGAACATTCTCCTGAGTTTTTATAAATATTTTTGTGTGTTTTTCGAAGGGTTATTTATGTTTCTGTGTTTTAATGTCTTTTTCCAATTTTAAGCTATATCATGTCCCATTCGAGGGATATAAATCTAGAGTTCTAAAGTTCATCGTACGCCCAATATAGGGAATAGAATGCCTAGATGGAAAAACTGTAGAGACCTGACTCTTTCGAGTCAAATGCAAATATATAGTAACTAGCAAGTTCACATCGAGGAAGGTGGCATTTTTTAAAAAAAACATCGTTATATCGAGTTAATTAATTTGTTGTAGAAGTTAAAAGAACTTCCCAACTTTTAGCCGAGGTTGTCTTGCAATAATGTGTCAATAATCACCATGTCCGTTCATAATACCACTATACCAGTAACATGAACAGCAAGGCGCATCTTATTGCAGTAGCATTCCAAGAAGAATTGCAAATTCAAGAAACGAATATCATACTCGCAATATATTGTATTGCGATACATAAGGATAACATTCACCTAAAAATGTGTTTTTGCAATAAAATCAACCATGAAGTAGACATCCATAGTCGCACACTTACTTAAGTCTAACATCAAAAACAGATAATTGGCACATTACTATAAAAGAACATTCCCTGGCTTTTTCAGTTCAATTCAACATCTTCAAGTTGCAGAGACAACATATTTGTCAGGAATACACTGGAGAACTTCAGCGTCTGAACCTGCATATCATGAAATGTAACTACGAAGACTTCATATTAAGAATATTCACCAGATCTTTTAACTCAATCCTGACGCCCACCGCTTCCAGGCTACTTGTGATATTCCTTGAGAAGAAATCCCAACTAATCCAACCAGACAAGGCAGTCAAGTTCATAAAGTTTTCAATTCCAATCACTCAGATCTATTTGTAACCATAAGCTCCACTGAAATAATCTGGAAAGCACGGCACGAGCTGCATGAAATAAGATAATTTAAGTGCGCATACAAAGTAATACTCGAAAAGAAAGGTGTTGAGAATGAAGGTTGATGGAAAAATTAAATATGAATAGTAGGTAGTAAATCTTCAAAGCACTAGAGCAAAAGGGAAAGCAACGCATTGTGGTGATTCTCCTTCTAACTGTAACATGAAATACTTTATTAACCCTACACTATTTTTCTCCAGACAAGTAGAACATTTAGAGAAGCCAAACATGAACCCGAAAACATTTCAAAGTTGCTCAATTACAAAAATACTGCCAAAGTTGGGATGTGTTGACTTCAAGCTGGGATGAAGTTACTAAAATTTCCCCCAATTTATGGCATAGAATAGAGCAAACAATTGCATTCCCCAAAAGACATTGAAATGATGTGGCTATGATAAAGCCGAGTCATAGTCTACAAATTGCCAGAAATAAAAATCAAATGACAACAATTCCCTGTTACAAGGTGGTAAAAACTAGAAAAATTAAGCAATTAAGACAAGCTTTAAGATAGAGAGAGATGAATTGGCACTTCATAATTCACTAAAACTGGTTATACTCCCAAGGGTCAGAAATAAAGCATTTATGCAATTTTATTCTGAGCTAAGTATTTAAGCAATTGATTTGAGGGACATATTAATGTGCAAATAAATGAAAGTAGAAAAAATAATAGAAATAGCTGTTAAGTAATTCTGTTCTTTACATACGTACATAAAGACTTTCAATTTACATACGTACATAATGCTCATGAAGTTAAATAGTTAATAATAACTAAGGCAACAAGAGAGTTTAAAATATTATGCAAATATAATTATTTGAAAAGTCTGAACACTGTAAGAAAAACCGCAGCAGAATCAGTGGCCAAGCCAGAGTCTCTGCATTTATTTTGCAGAACAAAAAAATGTCATGGTAAACTTCACATGCACCCAAAATAGCATGCAAAGCAATTCCCAAGCATCCAGCCAGGACAGCATCCTCCAGAAACAACAGATACTATATGGTTCATTAATCCTTACACAGTTAATAAAAATAACAAAACCAGCAGTTGAAGCAAACATGACTTCAAGAGCGGAGATTATGATGGCGTGCCACTGATGCACCAAGAAACACACAGGTCCATAACAAAGACACAATGCGTCCTTGTGTGCACGTGTGAGAGAGAGAGAGACAGACCTTTTGAATAGCAGGTGCCGGCAAGACCCTAACACCAACCATGATCCCAGAAAAAACCACATCGTCCAATCTGCAAAGACGATTGCTGAAATAATGGCACCAGGCAATGGATATTTGCCACGGTAAACTGTAACCTTGATACATTAAAAAAAATAAGGATATAGGAAAATAAATCCACATGAGATAATTATTGATAGCTTACATACGCAAACACTAGCTAATGAAAATTCCACATCCAATAAAAACAGGTCAAATAGATTGACGATAAACGGATGAATATAAATTTACAAAGAACAAGAGGACAAACTTTACCTTCTCCTTAATCATCTCACACAAAGAAACGACCATCCCAGAGAGACTGTCCTTGATATTGCTGTGCAGCCCCGACTGCATGTTGGTTCCCAGATGGTCCTTGCACAGGTCCAATTGGCTGTTGATTTCTGTTATGAAATTGTTGCTCCTGCTCGTCGTATAGCTTCATATTTTCTGAAAACTGATAATCCCCCAAGCTTTTTTGGTTTTCACTCTTAACTTGAAGTGCTGATAATTGCTTCCCAGGAAAAGGGAAACTTGCTATACCCACTGAACCATTGCCATTGCTCACAGAATGGATTGTAGATCCCACTAGATTAAGAGAATTGCTGAATCCAACACTTTTATTAGATGATGGAAAGTGATAACCATCTAGCCAACTGTAATCATCCATTTGTGGGTTTGGAGGATTTTCATTTTTCAAAGCCGTATTCAGTGACTCGTCTGCAGCTTTGGAAGGAACATAACCAAAACCAGGTGGTGGACCAAGGTGTCTGACAGGTCGACTCACTGGATTCTTCTTTAAGCCAGATGGAATTATTGAAGATTGTTTCATAGAGAGGCTATCATTGGTTAATCCTGAGGATATAATGGAGTCAAATTTTGATGGCAAAGTAGCTTCTAGAATCGGAATTGGATGATTATAACTCGTAGCAGCATTGAACTGTGGGTAGGAGACAGAAAGAGTGGCAGATTGCGAAGTTCGAAACTGATCTTCCAGCGAAGACTTAAGTAAATGTAGCTGGGCCAATCCATTCATAGTTTGAGCTTGCTCTACAAGCCACTTTGATGTGCTAGTTTGTACTGGCTGCAGATACTGGGAAGTGCCATTAGCAAAGGTAGTAGGATGTATCATGCTAGCGCTAAACCCATTCTGCACTAGAAGACTATCATGTCCAACAGATAAGGACCCATTTTCACACCCAAGACCAATAGGTCCAGCCCCCCCAACAGAAGCAAGAATCTGTGAAGAAGTAAACTTCGAAGCAAAGTCCTCAAAATGCTTTTCGGTTGTGGAAGGCTTAAAAACAATAACCTCATCCTCATCCTCGTCCTCCACTTCTACACCACCCTCAAACTGTGGCACAGCACTGAGATCCATTTGTCTCCCCATCGAAATGTTAAGAGAGTCGGCATTTACATTGGATTCCAGAGGGCTGGAAAACAAATAATCATCAGAAATCTCTGGCATAACGCCCATCACAAATTCCTTCAACTTCGTGTCAAAATAGAATCCTTCCTGACCCATCCGAACTACATTAGTAAGAGCCTTTCCAGATGCAATGATCCGTTGAACACGTGAACATTTTTCCTTTTTGCCTCCATTGCCTCCAGAAGAATGCTTCCTAGAGAAATCAAGGATAAGCTGGGCAGGAATGAGAGGAAGAAACCCTCTCAATTCAAAATCCTCAGGCAATGCAAGACGATTTGCAGTTTCACCCTCATCATATTTGCTCATGTTTGAAAAGCATGTTTCATCTTCATCCTCATTTAGAAACAAATAACCACTTGATAAGAGCTTGTTTAACAAGGAAATGCATTTGTTCCAGAAAAAATTTCTTGTGTTGACTTGTTTCTCCTCCATCTCACTGCAAACAGCAACATCATGACGACAAGCCAACCACTCTACAAAAACCATAATGCCAGGCAATAAATAGCTCGATGCAGGATCATTTAACTGGTAGCACCTTTCGAGCATGAATCCCATAAACTCAAAGGTAGAAGCGTAAGCATTTTGAAGCAAAACTGAACGCTGTAGTATTTCAGCATATGATTGGTTTTCATTATCCTTATTTAAACTGTGCACTGTAAATATTACAATGGCGACCAGCCTGACAATCGCAAGCTTACACTCAGCATTATCTGAGCCAAAGGTGAACTCCTCATCAGATCCAGAAGAAAGAAGTTCCAACAAATCGTTTTTCACCATTGAGAACACTTCCGGAAAAGTTTCCAAGCTGGAATCACAGTTAATAAACAAATATCAGTAAAGAAAACAGTAAGTATTTCTTACATTCTCTCCAAAATTTAAAACTTACCTTGTGCGAGTAAAGAGAATTCCATTCAGTCTAACAAATCGTGTGACAAAGGCTTTGAAGAGATCAGATTTATTTGAGGCTCTTTCCTTAACTGAATTAGTTGATACCCGATTATTCTCTTTATAAGATTGCCTTATTTCCCCTTTGCCTCTTCCTTTCCCAGGAATTCTTGAAGGTGTTGCCTTCACTGAAGTAACTTTAGCATCACCAAGAAGTTGGGTATAATTTTGCCGATTCTGCAAAATATAATAGATAAAAAGACGATGAAAGTTCTGATACCATAAAGATGAAGAGGCATCATCCTTCTTCCTACTGCATCCTTGAACATTGCATTTGTCCAAAAATCTATTGACCATGCACTTGACAAAATTCGACACAAACCTAGATTTTTAATAATTTTCAAATACAATGCAAAATACATATTTCATTACACTATTCTTGCTAAAACCCATGCCAATTAGGTGCAGAAGGAACATGCACAAAATGCCAACATAGACAAGTTCACAAAATAACAAATGCATGATTCATGCACTATAAACTACATTCCTTGGTACTAGCTAATGCAATATGGAATGTAACAACTTGCAAGAATATGCCAAATCTAAACTCTAAACTACCTCCAATAAATATCTACATCAAGCCATGTTTAGGTAAATAAAAATAAAAAAATACAACCAATCAGGGCTGTTAAACTACGTAAAACCTTAAAAAATATAACAAACAAGTCATATGCGAGTCTTGTGCAGTTAATGTGCTGTAATTACATAGAATTTTACCTTCTCAAATGCAATTATCAAATTATCTCTAGCGGTAATAAAAGGGTTATCAACAGCTAGACTTCGGAAATAGCGATATATGGATACCAGCTCATCATTTGAATATCCAGCAAGTATAGCAAGCTGAAAATAATAAAGGACAATTAATAAAAAGTAAACAATCAAAGACAACTACAAAAAATGGAGGAATATTTAATCAAATGCTCTAGGATAACACGAAAGCAGTTCAAAAGAATACACACTGCCACACCTGATGATGCGGATTACCACTTGAAGGCCAGAGTGAAGAAGCTTGCATATAATAACTAGATGCAGCCATAAAATCCCGAGCTTTAGAATCTCCTTCACCATATAAGCCCTTGTAACGAGCAAGATCCCCGAGATAAATCAAACAACGATGACAGGACGTCAAGCCTTTTTTCAGCTCAGAAGATTTTTCCCCATCTTCAGACACCGGAATCTGATTATCAGAATCATCAGAAAAGAATCCCAGGGGCAGACCATATTTAGCTCTAATCTTCAACATCAAATCATGATAAAATCCAGTTGCCTCAGAAAGGAAAGTCTTAAGCTGGGAACGGATCTTTGTAATTCGATCAGATCCGTCACGAACTGGACCTTTCACATTTTGAGATGCGGCTGAACCTGCGGATGCTAGAGCTGCGTTGAAGAGTGCCCTTAGCTCCTCGATCCTCCTATAATGGAGCTGCCACAAAGCATATTCTATGTCATGTTGCTCAGAAAAAGCATGATCTTCAAGGACAATTGCTTCATAATTTTCTCGCATATGCTGCCATGTGTTAGGGTCTGAAGGGATCCTGGCTTGTGCTGCTTTTCTTCGTTTGTTTTCCAAATCAATATTCTGTAGAAATTGAATTCACATGGCAGTGTTCCAGGAGAAACATAATTCTGGTCAATAATTGCTTGTGCATTCAAAAACACAACGCCAACCAAAAAGGACTACACAATTTTCAGAGTAAAGCAAAGGCATACCTTGTTAAAGAGGCGTTGAACACCTTCTCTTGAGGAACCTTTTTCTTTGTTGTTATCCATCGGAATGGTCATCATCCATCAAACAAAGAAATGAAAGAATCAATCCTACCAAATGAAACTTCTGAAGAGAGAGAACACATATAGTCCCTGAAAAATTACCAGCAGCAACATTATGAAAAGAAAATTGAACAAGATAGAAGAATTAAAAATCAAAGCTCCTACACGTCACTCTTGTGTGGCAAACAAAAGTATTCACTGGTTGAAAACATAACATTTAGGTATAAATGCTGTCACAACAATAATCCAGTAAATCTTCTTGCCCAAGTTACGTATATAAAAACAAACAGGACGTACTCCAGATAATTCTTATGAACCAATAATCCAGATTACAGATTCAAGTGACCTCATACTCCCTAGATGCTCTATTTTATATTTGATTTCAAAAAGTAATCTATAGAACGCGTTTAATATACATAAGAATAAGAATAAATAGAGATTAATAATTCAACTTATTCTATATGCCTGGCCGAACCCATTCATAAAAAAGGGTCAGATAAAGACGTAATTTGGTGCCAATGTTATTTCAGATGTAAACTTGTGTCAGAGATCTTTGTTTTCAAATGAAAAAGAACTTAACCAAAGCGATTGACCCACGAGCCCAGTAACTAAAATTCCAAAATCAAAGGGAATTTACTGAATCATCAGTATTTTAAAATACTAACAGATAAAAGATAAATTTAAAGCACACATGAAACCAAAAAAAACAAAACAAAACAAAAAACAACTCTACCAGATTACACTCAAACTCAATGATTTACCCCCTATACCCTCCCCACCACCACCACAACCACCACAAAACAACTCCAAAGAAAACCACAATTCAAAACCCTAAAACAGATTACCAAGTTCACAAATCAAATAAATAAACGATTATCCGTGAGTTAAAGAAAAATTCGAAGCCAATCCAACCATGAACAACGAGAAAAACAACAAAAAATGTCATTATCAGCTAAATAAACTAACCTTAAACCAAAAAAGGCATCAGATCTGCAAATATCTCCCCGCGACAAACCTAATTCGCCGAAATCAATAAATTCCCTAAATATTACAAACACCAGAAAAAGGAAAACTATATATGTATATCATTCTTGATTGGCGCCTGCAAGTTTTCGAGATATAAATTGGGTGGTATCTGGGGGTTTTCTGGCATTAGCTTTGAGAGAGAAGAAAAAATATATGAGGAAAAGAAAGAGGTAGAACAGGTGACGACTCTCTTTTTATTATTATTATTTTTGAAAATTAATCTCATGAAAAATTGATTATTCTGCTCTATTTCAAAATCATAATTTTAAAAATATTCTTATTTATCAAACATTTTATATTAGATCTTACATAATTAAAATATCCAATATTACTTTTTTTATTCTAAATTATTTGTTATAATTTTTTACTGTCTAATTATTAGAAAATAAATAAATAAACAAAGAGACAGATTCATGCCAATTACCATGGACCTCATTTCTCTTCTCCTCGGTGCTCTACATTTCTGTTTATTTTTTCAAGTAAGTTACTTTACAATCATTGTTCAATATTTATGCACTTTTAAACTTGCGTCATTCAATATTTGATAACAAATTGAAATCTAATCTTAAGAATATTTAACTCAACATAGAAGGTTTAATCGAAGACGGTTCGAGTCTATCATAACCTTGTGACATTCCATCAATTCTCAATAATTAGATCCTAGAACTCGGGTTTATGGGATAAGTTTGTGTTTCCAAGAACTCAACAAAAGAATTATTTCAACAATCAGCAAGAACACATAAATTTACACATTTTAATACATACAAATAAAAAAATTCAAACATATTTTAACTTCAAAATATTCTTGTTGGAGTTAATATATCGCGAATCTTCCACTCATTAATACATATAAATAAAAGAATTCACACATATTTCAACTTTTCAACTTAAAAATATTCTTAATTTAAAAAAAAACTTAAAATTATAGAAAAATCATCACAATAATCAAGTCAAAATTTTAAAAAAAATTAAAATCCAAATTAGAAAATTTTATTGGAGTTAATGTATTCAACAATTTGACAGAAACAAAACTATTTTGCCATATATCTATGCATATATATAATTATAAACAAAAAATAATCATCTATGCATATATATAATTATAAACAAAAAATAATCATTATTTGTGTGAAAAAATTAAGTGGACAAAAAAATGAAATTTATACATGTTTGAAGAACTAAAATGGATGTGCTTCAAAGCTCCAAACGCATGGAATTGATGAAAGAAAAAAGAGATTGAGAGAGAAATTGATGGTGAGTAGGTTTAAAGGATATCTTTGTAATTTGATATATAAAAAAGATTATTTTAATAAATTAACTTAATTGAAGGTTAAAATTGATTATAATAATTTGATGATATTATTTAAGAAAATCTCCCTTAATTTTATATAATTATCTTTAAATTCTGCACATGTTTATAATAAAAAAATTATATTTTTGACATAAAAAATATTTATATAGACTCAAATAGAATATATATCTAATAAAATTAATCATACAATCATTTCACATGAATTTTGTGTTACTGAGAAAACATAGTAATAAAAATTTCGAAGGAAAAAAACAAAATTCTTGCTTTTCTCA
>NC_133318.1:16873868-16884365 GCF_012295235.1 Primulina huaijiensis
TTCAGGTGAGAAATACATCCCAGTATAAATCAACAAAACATGCAATCATATAATCGATATAAAAGCATGAAACAAATATCAATCACATGTATTAAATCTGAAAACATAAATCGATATAAAACTGTAAATAACTCGTGACTCTACAGCTCAGACTAGACTCATTCATAGTCTAGGGATCCCGGTTTCCAGACGTTGGCATATTATATCGAATCTCCGTAATAGAAGTAAATCCACTCCTAATCAAACATCGATATAAACCAAACATCTAGTGTCTTGACCTATCCGTCACAGACTTTGGCACCTCCGCCAATAACTCCTCTGTGACAATGTGCAATGGGCCAGTCACTACTCTATCACAGTCTGGCACCTCTGTCACAAGACCAATCGTCTAATCACGCTTTCTATAAATCAATAGAACAAGCATATCAATTCAAAGCAATGCATATAATAACAATAAGTATGTGGTTTAGGGAAACTCAAGTTATATCTAACTCGAGTCATTCTCCCGGGTTCGACATTGAGTTATACCTTTCTTTCGTACTCTCGGTCTGAAGCAATATAAGTGCTGAACTCAAGACTGTCTCTATAAATCTGAAATGACATATTGAGAATAATAATATCACCATCCTATTCCCAAGTCAATATTGAATCTGATTAATCTGAATTTAATTCAAATCAACGGCATAACGGCACAATCCCGATATCCCCGTCAATACAATAGCAACATATATCAATTACAAAATATAACCCATATCCGTTACAATCTGTAATCAATCCATAATCCAAATCTGTTCAATTTCAATCGATAAAATTAGAAAATCATAACAATTCCAAAATCAACTTGTTCTTCGATCTGACTTCGATTCTACGATGTCTAGTATATCAAGAACATCATATATGTATTATATTCAATTCCATCAATATCATAATCTCAAATGATAATAAAACTCAATGAAACTTACGTCCACTTGTAGCTCGTGTCGAGAGGAGTACGGTACCATGTTCGGATTCAAATTCTGATAATCGGATCGAACAAAATCTCCAATTAAACTCAAAGAAAGCTTAAGGGAATTTGAAGGGAATTCTCGCTGATCTTGCTTCTGAATTCGTGAAGAATGAATTGCATGGCTAAAGGACAAGGGTCCCACTCAAATTTCCATATTTGCACTTTAGTCCCTCAACTTTTCACTATTTGCAAATCGGCCCCCGCTCAATCTTTTAATTCAATTTCAATCCTAATTAATTACAAAAACCATGGAATCTAATTCATCATTCCAAAATTCTTAAATTAAATAATCTCGGATTAAAATGATATAATCTCCGGCCTTACATTTACCTTATAAAATCTTTTTATATTCTCAAAAAATTACATTATCCAACCAAATTTTACACGAGATTATTCTTTTTTCACATTATAATGTACAAGTTTAAATTATAAATTGATTTTAAAAAATTTATTTAATTTCTTGATGCATTAGCAATCGATCTAAAGAGACCTACTATGTTTATCTTTACTTGCCTTGTTGTAAAAAAATATATTATCAGATACCAAATTAAATTTGAAGATATTGTTTACTCAGAACAATCGAATTCCTCGTTACTCACAACAAATATATATACAAATATATATATATATATATGTGTGTGTGTGTGTGTAAATAGTCTCTTTAATTTTACTTATTTTTGTTAATATAAAAAATTTCATATCATTCATTAATTTAACAGATTTTACTTCTGTTTTTGTTTCAAAATGTTTATACAAAAATTTGAGTGGGTCATATATTATAGTAGATGTTCAGCGAGTCGTTTTGTGGCTTGGACTTTATTGACTCTTATATAAAAACAACTTTTATTTTAATAATTTTTTATGGTTGTATCCAATTCATGGTACTTAAGAGGTCCACAAGTCTAGTGGATTATGAAATTCATTACGAAGTGTATGTAAGACCCGGATTTCATGCACACAGTTTAAGTCTTATTAAAAATACTGATAACCAATATAATTAACGCATAGACCTAAATTTTTTAAAGAACCAGAATTTATTTATTGGAAAGAATGACTGAGCCAATATTTCAATCAGATCGATGAATAAATAAATTAGTCTTCCAAATGACTAACCAAAATATTTCAAAAAAAATAATCCACAAATCCTAAAAGAACTCAAATGAAATAACTCAAGTCTCCAAGTTCTACGAATCATCTTCAACGATCTCTTCTACATATTATACGTATTATCTTTCTCATCCAGATGATTACCTGAAGCCAAAATTATTAAGTACACTCATGTATTCATTCACTAATTATATCTCAATGATAACGACAAAAGTTTTCACAATAACAAATAATAAATACACATGCAAATATGATGTCAGAATTCAGACATAATATAATAACATAATCTGGATCAGAATCTCTAGCATGCAACACTTTGATCATAAGGAAGCAAGACGTGGCTCGCATGCTTTCCCACATGCAGCACTTTCACCTGCAAGAACCAAGAGGTGTCTCACTGAAATACAGAACAAAACAACAACCATGATGGATCCAGTCATGCAGCACTTTGACAATAAAAAAACAAGAGGTCGTTCACATGCATCCTTACATGCACCAAATTTACCTGTATGAACCAATAGATGGCTCGCATGACATATATATCAACCAGAATATCACCAGAACATAATCGATTGCAGAATTCCAACATATAAGAAAACAAAAAAACACCAATAACACCAATATAGATCCAAATATATTATTATTGAGCTTTTACTAAATAATGTCGGAATATATATATTAGTACGATTTAGCTTAACTGTTAAATGTTAATACTATCAAAATTCATAAACCAAAGTTATTTAAATTAGAAAGTAGTCCTACTAAGTCCTAAGTCAATGTTCGGTATATAAAATTTATGCACAACCATAACTTACCTTTTAAATACTTACAATATAATAATATCCTAAATATTGAAAAGACAGATGACCGAAACATTTTAGTCAAGCTTCATAACGTTAAAATTCTATTATTAAGTTTTAAGATAATATTTAATACTTAACCGGGACCTATACTCTTTCCCATCAAAACATCATACAACGATTTATAAAAGAATATCAATTATTAAAATTTAATCAAGACAATTTTATTATATATATATTTAGTGGAATTCTAAACAATAGTCACACAGTGAAATCAAATTAACAACTAAATTTTCATATTACAAATTTAAATGAATCGGCAATTGTGCATGACATTAACTAAATCTTAACCCTGATTTAAAAACCTTTCAAGTTAAAATCGTACTCACTTGTCAAATTACATCTGAATTTTTATGAAATTTTATGAAATTAATTATTGTAATTAATGAGCAACCCAATGCCTAGGATCATCAAACAAACATTGATAAACTATATCTAATCATCACCAAATCTTGAGATTTCCAAATTCACTTGTTATCCTCTTTAAAATTTGAGCAGGTCTCTTGTGAAAAGATCTCACAAATCTTTATTTGTGAGACGGGTCAATCCTATCAATATTCACAATAAAAAGTAATACTCTTAGCATAAAAAGTAATATTATTTCATGGATGACCCAAATAAGAGATATGTTTTACAAAATACGACCTGTGACACCGTCTCACACAAGTTTTTGTCTTAAAATATTTGCCTACATACACATCAAGTTTCGAGAATAACATAACAAATCAAAATTAAAGTATTTTTATTCACCTTAAAACAGTTGAAATCGGATGAGATCAATGGAAGATGAGTAAATTTCCTCCCTCTATCCTATTTTCTCTACGACAAAGGAAGACGTCTCAATTGGGGGATGAGTTTTTTTTCCCTTTTGTCATCATCTTTAAGTATTTCTTTGCTTTTAAAAAAAATTATCAATTCACTGGTGGGCCTAATCCATTTGGTTAATATTTTAATTTAAAGTCTACTAACATTTGATTAGCATTAAATTAAATATATTAAAATATATAACTAATATTTGAGGTGTTACATATATTGTATATTTTAAATATGTACCCGGTCGATTTAGCCACCTAAAACAAGAATAAAGGTCTCTCGAGCTTCAGACTAAGATATGTGATTAAAACGACATATTTCATTGGTAAGGACATAAAGATATCCATTCATACATATAAGTGATCATTTGATAAGGAACTTAACAGTTCTCCTTCGGATTTTACAAATGGTTATCACTTATCAAGTTGATTACTCTGTGGTTATGATTGTACATCATTAGTCCTTTTACTTAGGACAACACAGAGGCTCTGCGTACTAACATGCATTTTGATCAGTTTACCGAATTCATTTACGGTCATCGGGTGGCGAGGTTGGGACTTGGGTATAGTGTCGAAATATGTATGAGTCAATGTATTGTAATTGGGGGTTTACCGCATACCTACGAGTAAAGATATCATATTTGATCTGATGAGTTAACTGTACGAGAAGTCTGGACAGAGCAAGACACATATTTTAGGGAGATGTATTTTCTTAGTTGCACAAAAAATGTCATTATTATTACTCAAAGATACATTACATCGTTGTCGAATTTATTTGCAATTCTCGACGTACCAATAGTTGTCAATTCGATCGGGATATATGAGTTGAAAGTACCATATTGTACGTAAACCATAACTTACTTGTTCTTACAGGCACTATCAGTTATATATAGGGTATCATGGGACGATGCTATTAGACGATCTTATCGTGATTCGATGACTGCAATCAAATTTTAGTTATGTCGTTCTTGATCAAGAGGTTAATGAAAAGAATGAGATTAATTAGGTTAAGCCCGAATAAGAACAAATGTTGTTTTGAATCACATGACGTTGTGAACTCACAACTAGCTATGTCTCTGGACCATTGAGGGTCATACAAGTATTGGATTCTGTGTTCCCGTGAGATAGTCAAATTCAATAAGTTGAATTTGAGAATTGTAGTTTGATGGAGATTAAACATATTGCTTATAAAGAAGTTTATGAGTAGATTCTATTATTGGAAATTGTGAAAGTTAGTTTAACTATCAATTAATTGTGGATAGTGGAACTTTTTATTTACAAAACTGACAGTTACAAAAAATAGATCAGTAAAAATTTAGACCTTCGAAATTTTTGTTTTCATTATGTGAATGAGATTTGCACTCTTGATACATCTGTGATGTCTGATCGTGGATCGAGTTTATGATAAGTTCACAGTTATTTATTTAGTGAATTTAGATTATATTAATTAAATAATAAATTAGTAGTAGTGACTATTAAGTATAAGATTCTCATAAAATGTTCCAAAAGAATTTAGAATTAATTAATCGACTAATAATTAATTAAGTAATTAAATAATAGTTCGTTAATTATATATCATGCATTATCAAGAGTTGATTACGCATATTTAATTATATATCATGCATTATCAAGAGTTGATTACGCATATTTAATTATATATCATGCATATCAAGAGTTATTTAATAGAAAATATCACATGAAAGTTTTTAAATAATGAAAATATATCATCCTAATAAAAAAGAGAATCTGGTGGAATTGAAATGTTGTGTTTATTAAATACGATTGACATAACAAAAATTACGCACGATTTTTTATCACCAAAATTTGATAACACAATAAAATCATTTCTCTACAGCTCTAGAAATTTTTGGCCACCACCCTTGGAGGAAATACACGCTTGAGCCACCACAGCACTGTCGTGATGCCGTCGGCTGTCACCATGGCAATAGTGCCGCTGCTTCCCCACTGGGATTCTGCAATTTCCGGCGAGTGAACATCTCAACGCCAAATTTCTCATAGTTTTCTAGTGCAATTTAGGATATGAACAAAGTCTCTGATCGTAGATCTGATTAGAAGGTTGAAGAAAGTTCGTAGGAATTTACAAGAATAACTTTTACACCTAAACATCGGGATAGTTGGAGTCAATGTTAAACATGCAAAGATAAATTAAACAAAATATCATATGAATTTTTAAAGTCATACGATGTCCAAGAAAGTGTTGAACATCAAAAATAAAAATAAAATTTTTTTGCATCTTGGGTGGAAGAAACGGTATTCCAACACCATATTCGTTAAAAAAAAAAAAAAAAAAAAAAAAGGGGNAATGCATGTCTTGCCAAGATGGATGTATTATAGTGAGTTCATTTTAGTCGGAAGACGTGGTAGGTTCACCCATATGTTTCAAATCTATACATTACGTGGCATAGTAAAAAAATATCTCATTGTTTTTGTTCATTTTCTATAAAATATCTCTTATCCCAAATAATATAAATAAGCGTCTTTATTTTATTTTCTCAAAAAAACTATTATTAGCTTTTCACTCACTTAATATATATATTTTTTTTTACTTTTAGTCGTCTTTTACAAAATACTTTATTATTGTATTGTGTTTTAAGTAAAACTAGTACATGATGGATCAATAAAAAGGATAAAATTAAACATAAAGAAGTGTCTCATTGCTAAATTTATTTCCGATCAACTATGTCATGGAAAAATTGAATGAATTGATTATATAGGCGACATATTAAGAAAAAAAGTTGAACATCTTAACTATGAAAATTAATTAATTTTCCCGAGCACAAACTGCCACTCATGATCACTTTCCCTGTTGTGTTCTATATATGTATATGATGTTAGAAATCTGAATCAAATTTAGAGTTTGAATAAAAATTATGTCTCGTGAATGTTGGGTATCTTTTGGCTTTCCACATTCTTGAGTTAGTTGTGGCTCATTATTGTGGAAGTGTCTTTTGACTTTTCACATTCTTGAGTTAATTATAAATAATGTGTTCATTTCCTCATTTCACATACATGAAAATTTTAAAAACACTCAAGATCTATTTCAAGCATTATCTTGTATTTCATATTGTTAGACTCAAGATCTCTTTCAAGCATTATCTTGTATTTCATATTGTTAGCTTTCTATTTGGCATCTGTTAAATTTCAATGATAAAGTGAAGGTACGTTTTCAGTTCGACGTAGTAGTGCCTCGTGCTAAGTTACTGCTGGTTGTTCCGTTGTATCTTGAGAAACAGACTTCCAAGACGATCCTCGAAGCACATACAGGAAGGGACGAATCTATTTTAAGGACACTGTACTTCGTACATGCTTCGGTTTGGTTTACTTTAAGATTTGCTCTACTGTCTTTTTTTTTCCATTTAGTTAACTGGTTTTTACGAAAGTTTACTGTACTTTATCGTTCGATATATTGTGCAACATATGACAAGATTTTCAGAACTAGAATGCATTGCATGTGATTTTACGCACAAAACATATATTTTCCCTTCTCAATCCAATGTCTATTCTCCGAAAAATGTAACATGGGGTCTTGCCTTGCAAGACATAATTTTTCTGATATTATCTTTCTGGATTGATCAGATTTTATTTATGAGTTATGCCTTTATAAGAGTATTGATTAGTTAAAAGAATAACCGATTTACTACTAAAAGATTTCTTTCCATATTTTGTAGAAACTAATTAAAGAATCATATAAAGGTTACAATACCTATCTATATATAACTGCGAAAAATTGCTGCACACAGAGACGAGAATAATCAAACATAGAGAGCGCTTCATATAAGAAGAGTGATCGGAAGTCTGAAGATTATTCAAAAGGCAATTGTAGTTGTTTATATTATGTTGAGGTTGAGTGTTGGAGACATCTGAAGACAGCATTAATGAAAATGTTGATTGAAGATTTCGTTTTATCGCTCCAGTTTTCATCATATCGTTTTGTATTTCTTGGTTTCGTTTTAAGTCTGATTATTTGTTTTAGGGTGCAATTTGTTTCCTCAATTTGTTTAGGAAATGACTTTTTCATATAATTACTAGTATTGTTTTTGTAAACTGACTTTATATTTTATAATGATTATTTTGTCTTGGGACCTAAGACATCGCGGAAGTATTTATAATTTTGCGTAATTATTTCTGAGTTATTTTAATTAGGTTAATTATTTTTGTGTTCTATTATTCTGATGCTATAATATTTGTTAATTACGCTCTATAACATTGGTCTGATAATATATTATTAGATATGTGTTAGCATTGCGAGAAAATGTTAGAGACATCACCTAATGGAATTCAATGCCCCCAAACTGGGGGAATCTCACTTTGAGGTTTGTTATATACGAATTCAATCTCTTCAAAAATGATGGTGAAAAAAAAAACAATGGGAAAATATTTTCAGGCAAAATATAATTTCACATCGTTATATAATATATGAGTTAAATTTCGAAAAACTCGTTAGAATCCAAATTAATATACCTACTATTCATTCAACAAGCTCGTAGAATCGCAAAGTCGGGAACCCACGGCGGGGCTAAGGCTAAGAATGCAAGCAGTACCATGCGCCGTCACAGCGTCGGGACTAGGAAGATCATACGCCGCCGCCGTGGCAGTAGGAAAGAAAAGAGCCAATTTTTTTTTATGATTTATTTCTCGTATTATTCCTTCATCATCGCAATCAAGTAAGGATAGAAAGCACCGTGGGTAACCTTGCGACTGTGCTTAGTAGGCTATGAATATATACTACAAGCACCGCCATGAATGAATCTCACGCTCGCCTGCAATATTTCACTTATCAGGGAAGCTCACTGGGCGGACGTGGCGGCGCGAAGGCTAGGAACACGAGAAAGGCCATGATGGCCACTGGGATGAGGAGGAACAGCAGGGGCGGCGCCGGTGGAAGGGACGGCAGAACAAGCGGCAGAAACAAGAGAAACATCGTCAACAACACCATTAAAACAATCCATCTTAAGCTGAAGTATCCGAGCATCAAAGTCTTCAATGTCGGCGGCTGCCTTTGGTAACTATCGTGGCACGTAGAATCACTTTTTACCTCTTCTATCTTGTAAATCATCATCTTCCTCCATTAAAGTTCCCCGTGCTTTTTTTCTTGTGGAGAGAGGAAGAGAAATTATTGTATGGCTGGAGGTTATTAAATCGTGTCAAATACATCTAATATGATTTAGGTTCAATTTTGATATTATTTACCATTTTCAACATGATTTTTTTTTAATTTCAAAACACTTAAATATTAAGATAATATTTTTTTTTGCTGTTAACTAGTCTAATATAATTTTTAGGTTTGATCAAAGTTTGGTTTTTGTACATTAATTTTTAATTTTCGTCATTTGGTTTCAATTATCATTGTGATATCTGACAAATTAGCAATTTTCGATTTTATGTCAGTATTTTCGGTGTAACATCAACAATTTGACCAAAATAGTCAAAAATTAAAAATTAGTGTACCCAAACAAAGCCTTGAAAACTTAGTTGACAAAAACTCAAAATCGAACAAGTTAATGAACAAAAAAAATTGTCTATCGTTAAATATATACCGTTAGTTGTCTTACATCGGTTGGATAAAATCCCTGAGAGTTATCAGTTATATATATGGGCTTGGACAATCCTCTTCTTTTGAGCTAGTTTTTGGGGTTGAGTTAGGTCCAAGTTCCAATCTTAACATGGTATCAGAGCTCAGGTTCCACCGTTATGTGTTGGACCACCCGTTCTGTCCATGGTTGAGTCATTTATAAACTTCACGCTCCAGATGTTCATTCCTGGGCGTGAGGGGGTATGTTAGTTGTCTCATATCTGTTGGATAAGATACATGAGAGTTGTATATATGAGCTTTGACCATTCTTCCCTCTTGAACTAGCTTTTGAGATTGAATTAAGTTCAAATTTCAATTTTTAACTATACAAGATTCATATACATAGTACATTAAAAAAAAGTACCACAAAAAATGTTAGATTTTTCCGCTATAAATTTCAAAACACACGAAAGTCTTGGCCCTTTGATTTTTCTTCATGGACTTTAGCCAATTTAAAATGTCACATGGACTCATTATGAAATTTACCTACCCTAAAATTTAGCTTGAAAAAGCACTTTATTTACCAAAACTTTTAGGAAGAAAAAAAAAGCATTAATGTTGTAAGTGAAAATTTTTTACCTAAAAGAGAGCGTGAAATTCTAAAAGATACAAACTTTTATATCCTAACATGCCTTTGGATGCATGATTGCATGAACCATTATTCGATACAAATGGATCGAGTAATCGTGACTCATACGTTAAATATACCGAAATAAAATTTACTGTTTAAATCACATAAAGTTTGCAAATGCTTAAAAAAGTTATTATGAACTTTTCATTTACAAATATTTGCAAATTCATAAAAAAAAAATTGTAATTATATTTTAAAACTTTACTTTTTTTTTATAATAAAGTGGATCATATATGTATTCTAGAAATAAGGCATTTTGGAAAAATAAAGTTAATATATACAAGATATGATTGTATATTGACCGGATAAAACCATTTCGTTTTCTAAATGCATGCATACTCGTGAATTTGTCATTACAAAGGTCAAGTCTAGATTCATTGTCCGGAATGCAACCTTTCAATATTTAATTTCGTCGTTACATTTTTTCTATCTAGTTGCCAATTTTCTATTATATTTTTAATGAAACATGTCGTTTTGTTAATGTATCT
>NC_133318.1:16884421-16904558 GCF_012295235.1 Primulina huaijiensis
ATATATCTCCACGTATTATTTAAGCAAGAGCTACGTAGAAATAATTATAAACTCATTATTTTTTATTTTCTTGGATAAGAACTAATTTAATATTGATATTTTAAAATATCAGTATTATTATTTTTGTCTGTATTAAATATCTAATACAAAACATATATAAGTACTAATTATTTAAAAAAATTCGATAGATTGGAAGAGTGGGGGATATTGTTTGGGGTTGGAAATAAGTGGGTATGTTTTTGTCAAAGCGACACATAGGCAGACCAGAAAGAAAATTCATGTCGAAGGTTGGGGTGGATTCATAGTACCTAACTTTATTATATTCTTCTGGATGGGAAATTAAATTTTTAAAAAAATAACTTTACTAAATCAAGAAAGAATAAATTCTTAAAAAAATTGGGGGCTCTACAGAATTACGTGTTTACAAATTAGGTTTATAGATATGATTTTATATGGGGAAAATTATATTTTAGTTCTTTTAACTCTCATAATTTAATTTTAGTCATTTTATAAGTTAAGTTTATTTCAAATTTTTTATTTGTCAGTGGAACGACGATATGTTGTTGAAAATTGATGACGTGGAGTCGGAGATTGATGACATACCTAATATCATGTTAACAATATGATGAAAAATACTAAAATCGAAGAAAATATAAAATAATGGAATAAGACTATGAATTTATCAATATAAATGAAAAACGTGTAAATTACGTTACAAATAAATTAATTTTCTCATTATATATTTAATAGTAGAATTTATATTTCTAAAAAAAATAATTTTTTAAAAGTATTTTGATGTGTTTTAGACGTTGGTATTGATATGTGTCAATAATTTCGGTGGGTCTACCCTTTGCGTAATATAATTCCATGCTCTTTATATCATGATTGGATTAGATTTGTCTTAGCAGCCTTCAATCCACTTGTCACACTCCATTAATTTTATATACGTCTCTTTATACTGTTTGTCATCTTTTTGGCATACATTCACACAATTTAATAACAATAACTAGCCAATAAGAGATTATATTACTTTAAATTCTGGTAATAGACAAATAACAACATTAAGTTATTTCAGATTTAACTTTTTTTTAATTGTAAATTCAGGTTTTCAGACAGTTTGATCATTTCAAATAGTTCAGATAAGAGAATCAATAGTTCAAGCAGTTTTGGCAAGAAAATCAAACCGCAGATTCTCTGAACTCTAACTGCAAGAAATCAGCTGTCAAATTGACCAGCATTACACATGTTCAAACTGTTGAAACTCCAACCGCGCTGCAATCAGTCAGAATAGAGTAATTTCAAAAAGGATATCACAAGTCAAATAGTTCAACATCTGTTCTATTTAGAATGATTACACGGTATCCTATCAACTTTTGAATGACAGAAAGCTACATATTTCAGACATAGTCTGCTAGTTTTATGAAAACAAGGAGTTTAAAGTCTCAAAAGCACAAAAAATATTAAATGAGCATTTAATGATACATGCGGTGACTGAAAGCTACATGCCCGACATAATGCCTATTATGTCGGGTAACACTACAGATGATCGTTGAAAAGCAAATTAGAATGTTGAAACTTTTCAACTATATATATGCATATTTCAAAGAGAATAAGATAACAAAAAACCAAAACTATTGAAATATTTGATTATTCTCTCAAAGCTTGTATATTTGTTAGTCAGTTTGACAGGTTTCTCAACTTTATAAGTCAGATTCTAATGTTCAGGTATTGTACTGGACTTTACAAAATGAATGTATTTTCCTTTGCACATATTCAGTTTCGATTGAGTACTACAGTCAGTGGTATTGCTACAATTACTGCTGAAGCCGAGTCCAATTTTGTCTCCTGAGTGCTTTATGCAGCTCTTGCATTTTCTCAATACTTACTGATGACTTATTCCAAATGTTATTCAGTTCTACTGGTTTATTATTCTCATAAATAAATTGTTGATGCTCATTCAGTACTATTTAATTATCAGTTTTTAGTTTTGCAATTTCTGCCTTGATACTTAATACTTTTCCGGACTGTTCCTAATTAGGTTCAACATCAATATTGTGGGGCCCTTAGCTCCTAATCGTTATTACAACACAATTTGATTAGGGTTAATTAATCACAGCGGAAAACGAGTTTAAAATTTCTTTACCATGAGCCCAAAATATGCTATTTGAATACTAAAATAGTATTTCATCTCACAACATAAAACATGCCCACACATAATCAAAACAACTCATACAACAACAAATCATATCCTCGAGACATACCCCGGTATATAGATACATATACATATATACTGGGAAACAACCACTAAACCTCAAATCAGACTATGACTCCCCCCATAAGCACCCTCTCCGGTCTCCTGATATCCTGGAGTACCTGTCATTGTCAACATACAAAGACAACAACAGCCCCATCTGGGGTGAGCAAAGCCCAGTCTGAAGCAACCACAATATATACCACAGATATCTAAACAATGATATATGATATGCAATGCATGTATGTCGTGGAGGTATCAGGTCAAATGCCCATCCACTGAGCACATGTCAGAGTCAATCGAATCGCTATCAAATCAATGCTCGAGCTGGCACACCGGCCTCAATAAGGGATACTCGTATGATAGCGTCGACGAAGCGCCATCAAATCCCAAATCTCATATCCAATCATCGGGGCCACAATTGTCTATGCTTTAAGGGTCATTTAATACCAAACATAGCATTATGTTCACAAATCCCAGAATCAAATCAAANTTGTCTATGCTTTAAGGGTCATTTAATACCAAACATAGCATTATGTTCACAAACCCCAGAATCAAATCAAATCATATCAGGGTATCCAAGGATCATAGCTCAACGTGCATGTCATGTATGCCACATAAACTCAACAAATAAGGCATATAGACATGTATTCTCAATCCAATCAATCAAATCAATCAAACATATATCATATGATACAGATACCTGTCGTATGTTACCCGGTCGCAACATACCTCAATTCTTCGTTCCAGTTGATGTAGCCTGAAGATATCGGTATAATACTTTATCTACATCAATAACATACTCATTCCAATTAATAACCTAATCAAAAATCATTAATATGAGTTTCAAATATTATTTGAAACTTCAAAAATTCATATCAAATTCAAATCATAATATAATTCAATTCCGACTTCGAATATGAGTTTCTTGTCGGTTTTTCTACTACATATAAGAATTTCGACTTCAAATACATGCTATTCCAGCGCTTTGATATTTAGAGTTGCTGGAACTGGAAGAAACTTACCTCAATAGAAAGCTCTTGACGCGAAGATTCCGAATATATAACTTGTTTCGCGTTTAGACAGCGTTTCGAAGTCGATTCAGGCGAAGAAAATCTAATTTCTCACTTACCCCTCGAAGTTGTTGAAAAGAAACGACGAAGGAAAGAAGAAAAAACTGATTCTTATCCCCACCGCTCTCGCGCTCGGGCGGTAGAATTCTCGCGCCCGAGCGCGAGATGTTCTGCCCCCGAGTGTCACTTGCACCGCGCTCGGGCGGTCAAAAACTACCGCTCGGGTGCCATGTTCTGTCCGAGAACACCCCTTATTCCACACTGACGCTCGGGCGGTCATTTTCTACCGCTCGGGCGCCACATGTTCTGTACCAAAATATTGGTTTTGTACTTATTGGCGTCCGACTTTTCCACTCGAGCTCTTACAATGTCAATTCATATTCAATACTTATTTTCTCATTTTCATTGTCATGATATACATCATATATGTTGAAGTTGTGGCCGAGATTTTGAAGGCAAAAGTGAAGTGAGAGTCAATAAAGGAACTTAACCACTTATGTGTAACTAACTAGTGTTAGGAGAGTTAGTTAAGTTCAAAACTATTTTTGTGTTGACTAGTGGATAGGCAAGAAAACACATGCAATAAATAGAGGACCTACTGTAAACTTTCAACCACTTCCACGGAATAACAAGCTCTCTGATTTCTTCATTCTTCTTCAAACCCTCTCAATCACTGTGAAATCGTTTTTCATTGTTATTACTTGGTGAATTTGTATCAACGCAAAAAGGAAATTCTTGAGAATATTGGCATCAAAGCCAGGTTTGATCATCTGATTCCATCAAGAATGACGTCTGCGAGATTTGATATTGATAAATTCACGGGCAAGAACGACTTCGGGATATGGCGTCTCAAAATGCGAGCTCTTCTTGTACATCAAGGTCTTGAGGATGCTCTGGAGGGTGATAAGAAATTATCAGAATCAATGTCCGACAAAGAAAAGAAGGGGCTCCTCGACAAGGCTCACAGCGCCTTGATTCTATCTCTCGGTGACAAAGTCTTGAGGGAAGTTTCAAAAGAGAAATCGGCTGCTGCAATTTGGCAAAAACTGGAAAACTTGTATATGACCAAATCTTTGGCAAACAGGTTGTATTTGAAACAAAAATTATACACCTTCAAGATGTTGGCAGGGAAATCTTTGGAAGATCATCTCGATGACTTCAACAAGATCCTTCTGGATCTTGAGAATATTGACATCAAAATTGAAGATGAAGATCAAGCTCTGCTTCTCCTAAGATCATTGTCTAGTGATTTCGATAATATTTCAGATACATTAATCTACGGGAGGGAAACATTAACTCTTGAAGAAGTACAAGCAGCATTGTTTTCTAAAGAACTCAAGAAACGAGCGGAAGGGGCCGTTGATGTGCGGGTAGAAGGCTTGAATATCAGAGGAAGAAGTAAGAAGAAAGAATTTAAATCGAGAAGTGTTAATAGATCCAAATCTATGGATAGAAGGAAATGCTTTCTGTGCAAAAGAGAGGGACATTTCAAAAGGGATTGTCCTGATCTCAAGAAGCACAATCTGGACAAGAAAAATGATCATGGAGATGCCGATGTAGCCTCAGAAGGATATGAGAGCGCTGAAGTTCTTTGTGTAACAAATGAGGGAACAAGTCAAGAATGGGTTCTTGACTCGGGTTGCTCCTTCCATATGTGTCCTCAAAAGAACTGGTTTCTCTCATACAAACCATGCGAAGGAGGAAATGTATTGCTTGGGAACAACAAAGCATGCAAGATAGTTGGCATTGGATCCATAAAACTTAAGCTTGTAGATGGCACTGAGAAAGTCTTGACTGATGTTAGGCATGTACCTGAGTTAAAAAGAAACTTAGTGTCAGTAGGGATGTTGGATTCCCACGGTTTTTGTTGCAAGGTTGAAGGTGGAGTTCTCAAAGTCTTGAAAGGATCATTGGTAATAA
The DNA here is from genome assembly GCF_012295235.1 of Primulina huaijiensis. Classification (NCBI taxonomy): domain Eukaryota; kingdom Viridiplantae; phylum Streptophyta; class Magnoliopsida; order Lamiales; family Gesneriaceae; genus Primulina; species Primulina huaijiensis. The sequence goes on from NC_133318.1 coordinate 16,889,666, forward strand.
TGAAAGGAAGGCTTGAGAATGGTTTATACCTATTGCAAGCAAAAGCCATTACTGCCGATGCCTCAATCACAACAACAGACACACAACAGTCAAGAGCACAGATTTGGCATAGGAGATTAGCCCACATCAGTGATGTAGGGCTTAAGGAGCTCAGTAAACAGGGTCTCCTTGGAAAAGATCGAATGACAGGAGTCCAATTCTGTGAACATTGCATATTTGGCAAGGCAAGACGATTAAAGTTTGCCACTGGAATTCACAAGACCAAAGAAACTTTAGATTATGTTCATAGTGATCTTTGGGGCCCCTCTAGAGTTCCTTCAAAGAGTGGTGGAAGATATTTCCTATCATTGATTGACGATTTTTCACGGAGAGTATGGATCTACATCCTGAAAAACAAGAGTGATACATTTGGAAAATTTAGAGAATGGAAAACACTTGTTGAAACACAAACTGGAAGGAAGCTAAAGAAGCTAAGAACGGACAATGGTTTAGAGTTCTGCTCAGAAGAATTCAAACAGTATTGTAAGGCTAATGGCATAGAGAGACATCTTACAGTGAAGGGAACTCCACAGCAAAATGGTTTGGCAGAACGGATGAATAGAACTATTATGGAGAAAGTAAGGTGTATGTTGTCTGATGCGAATTTGCCAAACGATTTCTGGGCTGAAGCTGCTTCTACAGCCGTATACATTATAAACAGAAGCCCATCCTCAGCAATCGAGTTTAAAACTCCTATGGAAAGATGGTCACAACAACCCCCAAATCTGAGCAATCTGAGAATCTTTGGATGTGTGGCTTATGCACACATTAACCAAGGAAAGTTGGAACCTAGAGCCTTCAAGTGTATGTTCCTGGGCTATCCGGAGGGTGTCAAAGGTTTCAGATTGTGGTACAAAGATGAGGGGAAGTCCAAGATAATCATCAGTAGGGATGTGGTATTTAGAGAAAATGAGATGTATCATCCACAAAATCAAAGTTCAAATGATGATCAACAATCTGTCGAAGATGAGAAATCTCAGATTGAGGTGGAGCCATCTGAAACATCATCTGAAGATTCAAGGAAAATGGTTGGACAAGAAGAGGACTCTCAGATTCAAGCCAGCCCTGAGGCAGTAGATGATTATTGGCTGACAAGGGACAGAATCAGAAGGAACATAACAGCACCTTCTAGATTCGGATATGCAGAGATGATGGCATTTGCCCTCACAACAGCCACTGAAGTTGAAGGTGAAGAACCATCGACCTTCAAAGAAGCAATGAGCAGCATTAACTCTCAAAGGTGGTTAGAGGCTATGAAAGATGAAATCAAGTCTCTGGAAAAGAACCAAACATGGGATTTGGTTGAGAAACCAGTGGAGCAAAAGGTGATAGGCTGCAAATGGGTGTATAAAGTCAAAGAGGCTATACCAAAGGTTGAGAAAGCTAGATTCAAGGCTAGGCTTGTTGCTAAGGGGTACTCACAGCGCGAGGGAGTGGACTATAATGAAGTTTTTTCACCTGTGGTGAAACATAGTTCCATAAGGCTGTTGTTGTCCCTAGTGGTGCAAGAAGACTTGGAGTTGGAACAACTCGATGTTAAAACAGCTTTCTTACACGGTGATCTTGTTGAGAGAATCTTTATGACACAACCTGAAGGCTTTATAAAAGCAGGTGAAGAGAATAAAGTGTGTCTATTGAAGAAATCGCTATATGGACTCAAACAATCCCCTCGCCAATGGTATCGAAGATTTGATACTTTTATGCTAAAAACAGGCTTCAAAAGAAGTGAACATGACAGCTGTGTTTACCATAAAAGAAGTGATAAACACACTGGAATTTATTTATTACTTTATGTTGACGATATACTAGTTGCATCAAAGAGAAAATCTGATACTAAGATGGTGAAGGAGTTACTGAAAAGTGAGTTTGAAATGAAGGATATGGGGCATGCTAGTAAGATACTAGGGATGGAAATTAACAGAAATCGAGATGTTGGAAGAATCTCCATCTCTCAAAGTGGTTATATTGAGAAAGTCTTGAAGAGATTCAATATGGACAAATCGAAGTCAGTACTAACTCCATCAGCACCACACTTCAAACTGTCACATAAAGACTCACCTGAGACTGAAGAGGAAGTGCAGTATATGGAGAGAATTCCTTACTCCAATGCTGTAGGGAGTCTCATGTACGCCATGGTTTGCACACGTCCTGATCTAGCTTATGCAGTAAGCTTGGTAAGCCGTTACATGAGCAAACCAGGTAAGAAACATTGGGAGGCTGTGAAATGGATCTTCAGGTACCTCAGGGGAACATCAAAAATGGGATTGTTGTATGAGAGGAAGGAAGGAAACTCAGAAATAATAAATGGCTTCGTGGATGCAGATTACGCGGGTTGTCTTGATACAAGGAGATCTCTAACTGGATATGTGTTTAAATACCATGGCAATGTGGTTAGCTGGAAATGTAACCTGCAGCATGCGGTGTCACTATCCACTACAGAGGCTGAATTCATTGCAGTCACAGAGGCGATCAAAGAAGCCATATGGATGAATGGGATGGTCACTGATTTGGAAAACAAAAGTGTAGTCCCAAGAGTATTCTGTGATAGTCAAAGTGGAATCCATCTAGCCAAGAATCAAGTCTACCATGAAAGAACCAAACACATTGATATTAAACTCTATTTTGTAAGAGAGATTATTGAAAAAGGAAGAGTGAAGTTGGAGAAGGTATCAACCATTGAAAACCCTGCGGATATGATGACCAAAACTTTGTCAGGAACAAAGTTCAGGCACTGTGTGAAGCTACTGCATCTAGAAGATGGAAAAATCTAGCCAAGGTGGAGAATGTTGAAGTTGTGGCCGAGATTTTGAAGGCACAAGTGAAGTGAGAGTCAATAAAGGAACTTAACCACTTATGTGTAACTAACTAGTGTTAGGAGAGTTAGTTAAGTTCAAAACTATTTTTGTGTTGACTAGTGGATAGGCAAGAAAACACATGCAATAAATAGAGGACATACTGTAAACTTTCAACCACTTCCACGGAATAACAAGCTCTCTGATTTCTTCATTCTTCTTCAAACCTCTCAATCACTGTGAAATCGTTTTTCATTGTTATTACTTGGTGAATTTGTATCAACGCAAAAAGGAAATTCTTGTAACAATATACATAAGCACATGACAATTTCATAGATTATCGATAATCACACAGGATTTACGATAATACGATACACGGTCCTTACAAATATCACTTGGGCTTGCTTGCTTTGCATTAATTTCTCGAATGATTGAGAAAGTCTCATGTACTCTAATACCATGTTATTGAGTGCAATGATGAGATCTTATCGTGTAAAATCATTTGAGCAAAAGTCAAATACCTCATCATAGGTAGATTGCAGCTCAGCATCAGCCATGAGGCAATGTACCACCTCTTCATAACTTTCACCAGTGGAGTAGTCTGACTCGGATGAGTCAGCCCACTTGGCTTTGTCTTCAGCCATAAGCACTTTCTGATTTCTTTTCTTTCTGAATGACCTCATGTCGTCCTTCTTTGGCTTGTGACAGTCGGCTATGAAATACTCAACTTTCTCATAGTTGAAACACACATTGTCCTCATTGGTGGACTATTTCAGTATTTCTTATGATGATTGCTTATGCTTGAACTTTGAAAGTTACCGTGATTCTTCCTTAAGAACTTCCCAAGTTTCTTTACAAACAACGACATTGGATCACTACATAAATGATTTCTCTCTCAAGACAATTTATTCAGTAGTTGCAGCAATTATGGCCTTTGTCAGTTTGGTTGAAGATACACCATCAATTCTTGTTTCCAATTCGAATTCATATATCCGCAAACAAATCATGGAGTTCAAGCTTGTTAAGGTTATTTGATTTTGGCATTGCCATTGTTTTGATATCTCGTTCTCTTGGAAGTGGCCTCATAACTTTCAAGACTATTGCCCTATTGTCGTATTCCTTGCCAAAAGCAGTTGGTTCAATAATTATATTAATCACTCTTTCATCGAATTCCGACATGGATTCTCCAAACTTCATCTTGATACTGTCAAATTTTTGGATTCGCACAGACAATTTGTTATCTTTTATTGGATCATTTCCTTCGCATAATTGTATCAGTGTATTCCAGATCTCTTTGGCAGTGGGACGCATTATTTAGCTTGCTGAAAGTATTTTTGTCCAATGTCTTGTATAGTATGTCCTTGTGACAACATTGTCAAGATTTGCCTTTTTCTTTTCATCACTAATCCATTCATTTCTCGGTTTTTCAATCATATGAGAAACACCATCAGAAATGTCAATGACAGTTTTAGTGATGACGTACCATATATCATCATCTTGTGCTTTTAGATGAGCATGCATCTTGATCTTTCAATCATCAAAATCTTCTTTAGAGAACATTGAGATTTTGCTGAAAGCCATTTTGAATATTGTGTTCAGAGATCAGAATAAATTCGCTTTGATACCACTTGTTAGGATCGAAAACAAATTTAGAGATAGTGAATAAATTTATCCCAACAAATATTTCAGTTGGGTTAGCAACAATAAAATTTTATTCTTGTCAGTTTGGTTTTTAGTAAGTCAACCAATATGATTTGTGCGAAAATAGACTGATTGAGATTGTTCGAACAAATGTCTTATCAAAAAAATCAGTTGGATTCTATCGAGTTTGCTGAGTAATATTTAAGGTAGATAAACTGAGAATTAAGTATGCTTAAAGTTGTTTCTGGATGTTCGGAGACTTCAATATTCCTAATTTACCATTTCTTCCTCACAGAAGGATTGTATTAAAAGACTTTGATAATTATAAGCAATTTGAAATCACCCACTTTAGTAGGACGTAACAATTCCTAACTGAAATTCTTAGTAAATTTCAATATAAAATGATTGAGCAGTCAAATTTCTTAATCTCAATATCATATATTTCACAAAGAAATTCTAAGCACAAATTTGATCATCACAATGATCAGTTAATAACTTATCAATGTGTGTTGGCTTTTCAATTTGGCTCGCAGAAACCTTTTTCAGAGAAAATTAATTAGTTTTCAAAACTTCAGAAATCGTTTATGTAACCGTGTAACCTTCAGAGCTTGTTCAACTGATCTATTTGTAGCTTAATCTATAATGATAATCTTTTCAAAATAATATATATGTTTCCAAATACAGATGTCGTCATGTCGTCGTTGTCATGTTATCGTCCTTTCCGACATGTCCTAGTAGTGCGTAGGAACCTGATATTATATTAAGATTCAGTGATTGCTGATATGAAAAACTTTATCCGCTCTTTTAACTAGGCTTCGATCCTTTATCACTGATTGTACTAATTCTTCAGGAAATGTTTGGATTCGGACTGACTGAATAATTTAGATAGATTGTCAGTTGGGTTTCATCAATATCATTGAATCGATTTGGCTATTAGTATCATTCGTATGTTTTGTCAGTCTGGCTCTTAATCTGTTAGACTCCTTTAAAAACTTATTTTTATAAATATTCAGTTTTCCTTCTTGAATTAAGTTATGTTAGACTCTATAATTATCTGTTGGATCAACAGCCTTGTTAAATTACCAAAACTTAAAATATTCGACATAAATTACCAAATTAGGACATGAATGAAAATGAAAATGAAATGGTAGATTTATTTGATTCCATGATTGTTACATCAAGACATGAAAAAAGAAGGGAAATATACAATATTTAATAATCAAATATTTTCAAACTAAAAATTTAAAATAATAACTGCTCAAAAAATATTATTATTTATTTATTTTATCACAATNTTGATCAAATTAAAAATAATAATAACACATGCACGTATATGCATCTTTTAATAGGATATGGATCCCCTACCGTGGACACCCCACAATAGGAAATGATGTGGCAAAAAAAAATTTTTAAAAAGTTTTTTTTTATGTTTATTTTAATTTTTTTTAGTTTTACATTTTTTTGAGCTTTTTATTTTCATCTATCTTTTACTCACTCTCAAATTTTCAATTTTAGTATTGTTTAAAATATATTATAATTTTTTTTTGGCATTTTTAGACTTTTTTGTTTCCTTCTTTCTTTCTTTTTTTCACATTTTGTTTATCTCGTTTATTCTGAAAGTAAAACATATTTAAGTTTCAATTTTAGTTATTTTAACACGCTTGATTCGTCCATTTTTCCATTGACATATTTAATCAGTTGGTACATTAGCATATAGTATATAAGCTAAGTATAAATTATAACAAGAAAAAACGATACAATAAAAATTGACAAGATAAAAAGAAAATAGAAAATACTTTTTAAAAATTTAGAATGTATACACAAAAGGTCAAAAAAGAAAAAAGAAAAAAAATTAAAAATAAAGTATTAATTAAAATATATAAAAAGACAAAAAAAATAGAAAATTGTGAATGTGGCCGTAAAACGACATCACAGTCTCTCTTGTGAAGATGCGTAAAAGCAATTTTGAAATTAAATATTTTTTGGTCATATCATCCTCTACTGTGAGAACGGTACGTTAATATTTTTACTTTCAAAACAAACGAGATAAAAAAGAGAGAGAAACAAAAAGTCCAAAAATGACAAAAGAAAAAATAATCATATATTTTAAGCAAGACTAAAAATGAAAATTTGAGAGAGTAAAAGAAAGATGAAAATAAATAACTAAAAAAAATAAAATTAAAACTAAAAAAAAATTAAAATAAATATAAAATTTTTTTTATCACGCCCACAGTAGGGGATCCATTCCCCTTTTAATAGTACATAAAAATGGGAACTCACTGTTCATTGGAATTCATACCAAATGTGATCGTCTCATTTTCTCACCCGCATGCATTTTTTTTATTTGTTTTTGCTCCAACTTGTTGATTTTCCTTTTCTTGATCAAATAACATACAAAAACATGAAAGGTGTTGATAGGAATGACGTCATTATAGCCTGTGGTTCCGTCGTCATCACTTTTATATTTTCATATTTTCAGAAATAGAAGGAAGAAACATCAGAGACGTGGAGATATATTATATTTAACCCATGAAAACTTGGAAAAAAGATAAAATAAAATAATCCGTGACACAGAAAAAAATCTCCACTTGAAATGAGATCTCAAATTTGAGACATAATTGTAATATTTTCTCCTCAACTCGAATAAATAAATAAAACGATCCATGCAGATCTCAAAGCCTACTAAAGTCTTGTTATGAGCACGGCAACTGAAAGTAGAAAATTGATTAAATAATATCGGTCAACCATTTTTTAAAGAAAATGACATCCTCACGTATATGTGAAGAGATCGTTTTCTTAAAGAAAAAAGATTGATCGAGGTTAAAAAAAAATGATTTGACTGCTCAATAAACTTGAGAGAATTTCCATTTTATAAAACTAGGCATAAAATTTGATTCTTTTTGCTGGATAAGGTCATCCCTTTAGCCACTGTTAGCTTTGTCTCTGGTTCTACCATTGGTTATGGCTACGCTATACCGAGAGATCTATACACCCCGCATAGCCATTATCAACCACAGTTAGATTTGACTCTGATTCTGCCCCATTCCATTTGTTGCATATATTATACAAAAATGACCTCTTTCCGTAACATTTCTCCCTTACAACACATTGAAAAGTAACGAAGACACCAAAATATATACAATGCAACCATTCCAAGGATCAAATACTTCATATAACACCAGCAACTGGCATCTCCACATGTTTCTGGTAAAACAAGAAACCAGTTTCAGACCAGAACTCCTATCCTCTGAGCAACCTGTATCCCAAAACAAAAAGTCCGGTTGTTCATCGACATATTTCGTCATACAATATCTCGTAGGAACAAGATTACAAATCAAATCATGTCATCAAAGTCTCTAAGACTTTGGCACAAAATGTGCATTATCTACTAGGTATACTGTTACTCGAGAAAAATAACTAGTTCTGAAAGAGGAATGGTGAATTCAGATACAGAAATTCCCAACTTTTAAAACCAAAAAAAGGAGAGAGAACAAAGCAGTTCAATGATTGCAAACGAGATTTTCTTATCTTTTCCAAGCAGAAGTTGAAGCAAAATACCTATATCATACTACATGTCTCCATTTTTAATATTATGTTTTTTGAAAAGCAGGCAATGCAGAAATCCTAATAACAATATAATCTGTTTTCTTATTTTCGGCTTTCCAAGCGTTTCTTTTAATCAAAAGCAAACCAAATACCACTTCTTTAAAAATAACATGTTCCAAAAACGCTTGCCTAAGACTAGAAAGTAGAAACAGAAACATTGGCTGAAAAATAATTAAGATATATACCTCTTCAAAGGAGTTAACATCACTTCCCCAAAGCCAAGCATCGCAACCTGCATCTCTAGCACCCCATATGTCGTTTCTACGATCATCACCGACATGCACAGCATCCTCAGGCTGTACACCCAGTAACTCACAAGCTTTCAAAAATATCGTGGGGTTTGGCTTCTCAGCTTCGACCTGATTCGGATAGGAATTATGTTTTTCATATATTAAGGGCCTTAATGTATGGAAATGCAAAAAAGAGTCACTTCCACTTACTTCAGCTGACACGGCCACAGCATCAAACCAGTGATCACATTTGAGAGCTCTTAACAACGGCCTTAACCGGGTATCAAAATTAGATACTACAGCCACTTTTACCCCACATTTTCAAAGAGAATGGAAAACTCTCTCAGCCTTTGGATCACATAGGTGCCAAGCCTGTCCAAGAAACAATAACAAACAAATAATAAACCGTACTGTTTATAGAACGAATTAAATTAATAAATTTAAAGCAGAAACAACATTTGCAGTTTACCGGCGAACCTTTTCAGTGGTATAATAATCATATAGCTCCTCGAAATACTGCGAATCTGAACAACCGGTTGAATAACTGACTATGAACTGCCAAAATGGTCTCCCATCATCAACATATCTGCAAGCACAAGTAAATGTCTTCATGCACTTCCAAAACAAAGCAAGCCTACTCGTTAAGGGTATCCATTGATGTTATGGTGCACGAAATGAAATTGGACTCAATGAACTAACGAATATTTAAAACTAGCATAAGTAATCTAAACTATGCAATAAAAGATAGCAAGATCGACGTGTAAGCCTGAGAAAGTTAATAGTGGAAATAGAAGCTTGAATGAATAGGAGAACAAAAGAGATCAGAGGAAATGAATCGAAAAGTGAAAAAAGATTCAGTTTGGTTTTTTGATACTACTTAATCTCATTAAAATTATTCTTTCAGACCAATTGGGAAGACAAAAAACTAACAACTCCACACACTACTCTCAAATACGAAGGATAAAATGAATCCCAAATCTGAATCCACCTCGAATTATGATGATAACAAAGCTGCAATATTTAGTTCAAACAAGACAACATAACTGATCAACACCCTTATGGCTGGCTGCTGTTTCGCTAACAATAAAGGGAAATTGAAAAATACTGAACCTTCATTAAAATTTATGGAGAAGAGAATAAGACCTGAGGCGAGATTTACCCCAAGGCTGACCATAAGCACGCCTATATCTGTTTAGTATCTCAACTTCTGAGTACTCCACTCCATACTTTTCACCAACCTCCCTGTAAATCTGGATCACAACAAGAAATTTCAGTAAAATATGGAACTTAAATGCCAATAAAAACAGATGGAGGAGGCACAAGGGCCACTCTATATGGAACTTAGATGCCAGTAAAAAATGGAACTTAAATGCCAACAAAAACTGATTGTGCAAAATACCCAGAAGAAATTATCCATAACATGAATTGGTAGATGCGAAGGATTGAACAATAAATCCGCCGAAAACATCAAAAGCAAATCATGTGAATAAATTTGTACAACAGTGCTAAAAGGAATTTATGAAAGCGGAAATGGCCTGTTTCCATATAATTAAAGTTAATATTTTTTTAAAAAATAATCATTTAGGAAAAAGTTTTTTTTCACCCCTCAACCCCAATAATAATCGTAATTCATGCACACAAAATAGTTGATTTGCCCAAGCATCTCATGCATGTCGCACACAAAGAAAAATTGAAACTCTCGTACCTCGAGATTATTTTTTCTTGATTATAAACAATTAAATGAATTAGAAATCACATCCCACCAAAAAATTAAAAAAAGCTTACATATGGTACATAAAATTGCGAGAAATCAAGCTAAAAGGAAAAAAAAGAAAAAAAAAGAAAAGAAAGAAAGGAACCTGGGCCATGGGTTGAGAAGGAACAAGTAGAGTGCCCACAGCATCAACAAACAAAGCCTTATGCGTCAGCCCACCGTAGAGATTCCTTCGATAATCCTCGTACTCCTTAACCAACCCCAGTAACCTCGACCCATTCAACACCTCCTCCGGAGGCGGTAGCGGCCGCGGATCGACCGCAACGGCGGCGGAGGTCGAGAAAGACAACGATCGACTCCGCGCTCCAGAGGCCGTGATGCTGAAGAGTTTGCTGATCTTGGTCCTTGCCGACGAAGCCATTTTTCCTTGGAATCGATTCGAATGTGATCCTACATTGAGCTGTGTGCCTCTGCTAGGAATGGGTCTGTATGTATATATATACACACTCGAGAATTTTGTTAAAGCAGGGAGAGAGAAGCATAAATGGAAAGACGTTCGCATGTTAAGTTACTGTTTTACCCCTGATTCATATCTTGGTATAGATGACTCTTTTTATTACATTAAATCAATGTCGTGTAATAATTGGAGATTTAGACGTGTTATCTAGGAAAAACGTGTATGAGATGGTTTCACGGATCGTATTTTGTGAAACAAATATCTTATTTAGGTCATCTATGAAAAAGTATTAATTTTTATGCTAAGAGTATTACTTTTTGTTGTGAATATCGGTAGGATTGACATGTCTCACAGGTAAAAATTCGTGAGACCGTCTCACAAAAAACTTACTCTTTTAACAAATTCTTACATTTAAATTCCAACATGTGGATTTGAATTTGAAGATTTAAAAATCATGATAACAAAACTGCTGGTTTACTTGGTAATCTACTTAGATATTGAATTTCGAATTTCAACTAGTTATTTTTTGTGTGGTTTTGATGTATTCCAAACACATCAGCTCTAATCTTTAATTCAAATGACACACATCTTGTGTGCGTTTCAAATCCATAATAATTAATATTGAGATTATATAAAACTTGATATGAACTACATTTAAAATTCATTTAAAATTTGTATACCAAATCAAATTAAAAAATTTGAAATTTATTTATATATTTCACTTTAAAGTGAAATTATGTCTCACATATTTTCTTGACAAGACTATATAGAATTGATGGAATTGAAAAATCATTAAAAAACACAATTTTAAAAAATGTCTTATATTTCTAAATAATTTTAAAAATGACGTCATGAAAACTTAAATTAATTTTTTTTGCATTTTCATATAATATATAAATATATTATATTTATAAATTAATTTTTCAAGTGGTCCAAATTGGTACAATAACTTTTTTATGTTCAAAAGAAGACCACAAGATTTTAGAGTGACAAAAGTCAGATTTAATTTGTGGAGGAAAGGGCTGCCCAAATTTGTGGTATATGTTGTTAGGGACCCATTTTTTGTTACAGCCTTTGAATTCCCTTCCAGCCAATCAAATACATGCAGGGAATGGGTGTGAGATGGTCTCACGAATCTTTATCTGTGCGATCGATCAACCCTATCGATATTCACAATAAAAAATAATATTATTATCATAAAAAATAATATTTTTTCATGAATGACTCAAATAAGATATCTGCCCATCTCAAACAAATTTTTGCTTTTCAAGTACTCAATTATTGACATTTGATCTATCAAACACATTACGCTTTGGTCTCTGCGTCTGATTTTTTTTTATCAATAATTCTTGATTGAGTAGTATATATATAGCTGCTTGTATTTCACACAAATTTAAAAAAATATAATTAGAAAAGTAAAATTTATATAAAAAAAATTATTTTATCTTTATTTAATTCATTCAAAAAATGTGTGCATTTTTATCTAGATTTAAATAATAGAGATGTATCTTAGTAAAACAGCAAGAAAAAATGATACTAAATATTTCAAGATGAACTATATATTTGATACAATCGAAAATTAAAGAAACCTTTTGATAAATATGCCCTTTGATCAATTCAATGCAAAAAGCCTATAAATGAGAAAGATCATAATAAAAACTCTCATTAATTATACATGCATTATTGTTCCAACTTTCAACAATATTTTTCATCATCTTAAATGTAAATTAAACTTGATAAAGTCAATTTTCCAATATAGAAATGGAAAAAAATTAAATTTAAATATCTACAAACTTTCTCACCACTCCATTTTATATTTAATTAATATAATATAAGTTTCCCTCTTAAAAAAGATAACTAGAAAATTTCATATTGATTTGAAGAAATCCTTGACATCTTTTCTTTAACAACAAAAGCTCTTGTCACCGATCCTATCCACAAGTTCCCATTTTCTTCCTCAACTTCACTTACAAATTTCCATCCGCTTCTCATCTTGCCATCAAGTACCTCCATCACATTCCCATCTTCATCCAACCTAATTCCCATTCCTGGGCTCCCGATAAATCGAGCCAAGCGTGCGTGTAATTTTGTTAAATCCACGGAAAAATCGATTAGGAGGTTTCCAATCCAAGGATTTGATATGACCACATCCAAGAATTTAGTTCTTCGTGAATTGATTCCTACCCAAAATCCGCCCTTCTTATTCCGTTTGACGTTATCCGGGAATCCGGGCAACTGAGTCAAGAGCTCAAGAATCCCGGCTTTCGACGTTTTGAGCCAAAATTTGAATAATTTACATGTAGTCGTCTCTACGAAAAGTAAGAAATCGCCTTTTTTGCTCAATGCAACTCCATTTGGAAACATGAGATTGCTCAAAAGTAGAGTCGTTTCCTTAGTTTTGGGATCAAATTTCATCAATCTCCCCGAGTTCTCACCACTTAAAATCACGGGAATATGGTTCCTATAGATGTGGCGTGAGGAAAATTAAGTTAACATTATTAAAATTTTAAAACAACAAAAAAATAATTATATGAAATTGAAATATAAATTTATCTTTTATATATATATATATATATTGATATTTCGTTCAGTGTTTTCAAACCAAATCGGACCGGCCAATTCAACTGATTCGACCTGGAGCTGGTCATGAATCCGATCCGAAACACTCTCAAAAACCGATTTAACGGTCAAACCTGTCAAAAACCGGTTTGACCGACTATGAACAAGAAAAACAATACAACCAGTTCAACTTGTTTTTTCTTTTTTAAATATATTTTTTTAAATTATAAATTTAATATTTGGTTATATATGCATGATTATTTGAAATTTGGACTTTATTAAAAATATTATTTAGTAGTTCTACATTTTATTTAATATATTTTTTATGTTTTAAAAACATATATAACCATAATTGATATTTTGGATATATGTATATAGTTTTTTAAGTTTTTACTTTGATAAATATATTTTTTTGTTCTATTTATGTACATATTTTATGTTTAAAATTTAAAATATATTATTAATTATATTATAACAGTATTTTTTCCGACCGTTCAATTAACCGATTCAACTGATTTGACTGTTTTTAAAATAAATCAATTTAATCATCGATCCGATTATGAAAATATTGATTTTGGTATTATATATCTTACCTTCGTGGAAAACGTGTGCTGCTGTCTGTAAAATACACAAGCCCGTTACTTGGATCAATGTCCAATGAATTAGTGAACCCGAAACTAACTCCGTCCACTTGTTTTGCAAGTGGGGTGCCCAACCCACCATTTGGGCCCACTTCAATGAGGCCCATATAAGCATCCGCTACATAGAGATGGCCTGTTTGTTCGTTGAACCGCAGGCCCAATGGTCTCCCACAAATGTGCTCCATCACCGAGTGATCATTTGGACCTTCGCATCCATACCTATTATGATAAATTAGCTTTAATCTAAATAAAATAAATAAAATAATTAAATTAAATGTAGGGGGTTTAAAAGATCATATCTTAGGATTTATGAGGTAAAATTTACTTATTGTTTTTATTATCGTTGGATAACAGAATGCCCGTATCATATGTTAACTCGTCGGATTTTCGATACAAGGACGACAAATCAATATATTTTGATAAATGAAATAATTTAAAATATAATATAAATACACTGGTCGATATTTATAAAAATATAAAAAAAACTTGAAAATATCTTTTTTTTTCCAAAAAATATAATAATATATATAATTTGTTATGCTTTTACATCCATTGCTCACATCTAATAGGTGAATGTCATTTCAGTAGTACTCACATAGATGTCTACAATGAGTGAGTGTGCAACATCATATCAAACCTCGTGTGTGTATGTATACACTCCGTAACTCAAGTTCTTTTATTTATATCAAAACTCACCTGACAGAAATTTGTGATTAGAAAACAAAGAGATAATGAATTGTGGAGTAGAGTATAGCTATATTGTCCAAATTCCAAACCTAAAAACTCTTAATTGCATACAATTTCGAAGCTACTAACTTTTAACATTTGACTCGTATGTTTTTTTTTGATATCCTAATCTAAGAGATGGAAAAGACTCGAACTTGAGTCAATATATGGAGAACTATTATTTTTTTCGAGGACAAGAATAATGGATTTTTGCCATTCGACTTCCAACCAACAACTAAAATGCTAAATAGCCATTATTGACATATATATGACAACTGCCCATCAACTGAAATTTCGAAAATTACAATGTCCCCACTTTTCCAATCATCTCATAATTGTTAAGAAATTAAGTTCCCACCCTTTTTTTAATGCGACGTCGAATTCCACTAACTATACGTTATTATATGCCCATCGAATTTGGTTTTCATGCAGCTAAATTTTTCAATAAGAAGGATGAGTGTTTTTTTTTTTTTTTTTTTTTAATTTTT
>NC_133318.1:16906781-16923101 GCF_012295235.1 Primulina huaijiensis
TATCAGAGCGAAGAGCTTCGCGTCTCTGATTTCTTCCTTTCTTTTCTCCTTCGATTACCGCAAATGGTGAAAGGCAACAATATGGCTAATCCCCAGCTTAATCGCGGTGTTTCAGAGGATTCGAGTAGCCCATTTTTCCTCCACAATGGAGATCATCCAGGGTTACTACTTGTTTCTCATCAATTGACAGGTTCGAACTACAATACTTGGAGTCGATCGTTCTCTATGGCACTGACTGCTAAAAATAAGCTAGGATTTATTGATGGAGACATCATTCGGCCACATATTAATGATATGTTGTATGGAGCATGGAATCGATGCAATAGCATGGTCATCTCGTGGATATTGAATTCAGTTAGCAAAGAAATTGCGGATAGCTTAATGTATCTGTCTACTGCTCGTGAAGTTTGGATAGATCTGAAAGAGCGATTCCTTGAAAGCAACGCTCTGCGAATTTTCCAAATTAAGAAGTTGTTGGCTAATTTGCATCAGGGATCTATGGATGTAAACATCTATTATACAAAACTGCGCATCCTTTGGGATGAATTGAAGGATTATCAACCTGTGACAACTTGTACCTGTGGTTCGATGAAGGAATTGGCGTCTTATCACAATCAAGAGTACGTTATGCAATTTCTGATGGGATTAAATGAATCATACACACAGGTTCGTGCACAGGTACTCATGTTAGATCCGCTTCCTTTGATCTCGAAGGTATTTGCCTTCGTTGTTCAAGAAGAAAGGCAGCGTTCTATTGGTTTAAATTCCTCCAAAGCAGTGGTAGACCAACCACTGGCTCTTGCATCACCAGCCTCGGTTATTACGCCTACGCCTAAGATGTTTCAGAATATGAAAGGAGGAAAGCGTGATATATTAGTGTGTTCGCATTGTGATTTCTCTGGGCACACAGTTGATAAGTGCTACAAGCTTCATGGATACCCACCTGGACATCCAAAATTTAATCAGCAACAACAGAAGGGGAGAGCATATGTATGTCAAGCTCCTGCTCCAGAACCAACAAGTTCTTCAGCCGATTCTCTAACTGCAGGGCAATGTAGGCAGCTCATTGACTTCCTAACCACCAAACTTCAGACTGGAGCTGGATTCATTCCAGATTCACAGCAGCACCAAGGGCCTATTGTATCTTGTTTCAATGGTATCAATTCTTTGTCTTCTTCTTTTACTTCTATATCACGTAAACATTGGGTGCTAGATACTGGATCAACTCATCACATTTGTTGTAATATGTCTTCTTTTCACTCTTGTAAGAAAATTGACTCCAAGGTTGTTTTGCCAAATAGTTTCACTATCTCGGTCACACATATTGGGACAGTTTGGTTGTCAAAAACTCTTCATCTCACTGATGTTCTATATGTTCCAGATTTTCAGTTCAATTTGCTCTCTATCAGCTCTCTCACGAATCAAATTCCATGCTTAGTGTCTTTCCTGAATGATACTTGTCATATTCAGGATACTCATCACACGAAGACGATTGGGATGGGTAGACGAGTTGGCAACCTCTACGTTTTTGAAGATTCAGGTGTATCCCTGCCATTTTCTTGTAGTGTGTCCTCCAATAATACTGATCTGTGGCATTTTCGATTGGGACATCCCTATTTTGATAGAATTTCTGTTGTAAACAATGAGTTGAAATTTAACACAGCACATAAGGATTTGTCATATTGTTCTGTTTGTCACCTTTCGAAGCAAAGGCGTTTACCCTTTGTTTCGAAAAATGTATTGAGTGAGCTTTCTTTTGATCTGATTCATATTGATATATGGGGTCCTTTTGCTTCAATATCAGTCGAAGGATACAAATATTTTTTGACCATTGTTGATGATCATAGCCGATTCACTTGGGTATATTTGTTAAGAAACAAATCTGATGTGTCCAGTATATTTCCATCATTTTGTGAGCTGATTTTCACTCAGTTTAATGCTCCCATTAAAGCTGTTCGAAGTGATAATGCATCTGAGCTTAACTTTGCTGAGTTTTTTAAGACAAAGGGCATTGTACACTATCATTCTTGTGTCGAACGCCCCCAACAAAATTCTATTGTTGAAAGAAAACACCAACACATATTAAATGTTGTTCGTGCTCTGTTGTTCAATCAAATGTGCCATTAGGTTATTGGAGTGATTGCATCCTTACTGCTGTTTATGTCATTAATCGCACACCATCTTCGGTTCTTTCACATAAAACACCATTTGAGTTGTTGTATCGTAAGTATCCTTCGTATGCTCATTTAAAAGTTTTTGGTTGTTTGTGCTATGGCTCCACACTCCTATCCTCTCGTCATAAGTTCTCTCCTCGCACTATCAAGTCCATTTTTTTAGGTTATCCACCGGGGTATAAGGGGTATAAGCTTTTAGATCTTGACACGAATGAAACATGCATTTCGCGGGATGTCATCTTCCATGAAGATGTCTTCCCTTTCAAGGATTTTAAAGCATTTCCTCCCTCTGATTTCTTTTCTGATAGAGTACTGCCCTCTTATGTCACTCTCCAAGATAATTATGATTTCTCACATTATTCAACACGTTCGCAACGTCGTGTAACTCGTCCATCACACCTCCGTTATTACCATTGTTTTCTTACCACCTCTTCATTGCCATCCTCCACGGTCTATCCTCTTTGTTCAGTCCTTGATTCGAAAAGACTCTCTTCTTCATTCCATGCATTTGTCAATAATATTTCTTCAGTCATTGAACCTGATACATTTTCCCAAGCTGTTGTGATTCCTGAATGGAGACAAGCTATGGTCGAAGAGCTCAATGCTTTGGAAAACAATAAGACTTGGTCTATAGTCTCTTTGCCACCCGAGAAATCCGTCATTGGTTGTCGTTGGGTTTATAAGGCCAAGTTCTCGGCTGATGGAATGTTACAACGTTATAAAGCTCGTCTTGTTGCAAAGGGATATACGCAACAAGAGGGGATTGATTATCTTGAGACTTTCTCACCCGTGGCCAAGCTTGTTTCTGTCAAGTCCTTGTTGGCTATTGCTGCTGTTCGCGGCTGGTTCTTGCTTCAGCTCGATGTAAATAATGCTTTCCTTCACGGTGACTTACACGAGGAAGTTTATATGTCTCTGCCTCCGGGGTATTGCAGAGAGAGGGAGTCATTACCCAAAAATGCTGTTTGCAGATTGCACAAGTCACTTTATGGACTTAAGCAAGCTTCACGGCAATGGTTTGAAAAAATTTCGTCTACCTTGCTAAGCATTGGTTTCACACAATCACCAGCTGATCACTCTCTCTTTACCAGAACTCGAGCAGGTGTTTTCCTGGCATTATTGATCTATGTTGATGATATAGTTATAGCCACCAACTGTGAGCAAGAAGCCTCAGACTTGAAGGTGTTTCTGGACAATAAGTTTCGGTTAAAAGATCTGGGCACCCTAAAGTATTTCTTGGGAATAGAGGTTGCAAGATCAAAACAAGGGATATCCATTTGTCAAAGGTATTATGCGCTCAAACTACTTACAGATTCTGGACTTCTTGGGTGTAAACCTCGGTCCACACCTATGGATGTCAATCAAAAATTGTCTGAAGACGAAGGGGAGTTGATATCTGATCCAACTTTGTATAGACGATTAATTGGAAAAATGCTATACCTTACAATTACTCGACCAGATTTAGCTTATGGCGTGCACAAGCTAAGTCAATATGTTTCCAAACCACGAGTACCCCATCTAGAGGCTGCAATGAATGTACTTAAATACATCAAAGGGACAGTTGGACAATGGCTACTATACAAATCAGGTTCTGATCTTAATATGAAGTTTTTCTCTGATGCGGATTGGGCAACATGCTCGGACACACGACGGTCAGTCACTGGTTTCTGTGTATTTCTCGGTGAGTCCTTGATTTCATGGCGGTCTAAGAAGCAACAGACCGTGTCTAAGTCATCTGCAGAAGCAGAGTATCGTTCCATGGCGTCATCAACTTGTGAGATACTATGGATCATGTCTTTGATCAAAGATCTTGGTGTTGTGTGTGACGGACCAGCAGTATTATTTTGCGACAATCAAGCAGCCGTGCATATCGCCTCCAACCCGGTCTTCCATGAGCGTACCAAACATATTGACATTGATTGTCATATTGTGCGAGAAAAGGTTCAAGCCGGATTGGTTAAACTCATGCATGTCTCCTCGCAACTACAGTTAGCCGACCTTTTCACAAAGCCATTGCTGCCGTCTCATTTTCACAGCCTTCTGTCCAAGATGGGTGTACACAATATACACGTTCCATCTTGAGGGGGAGTATTAGGAATATGCATAGAAATAAAAATGATTGTGTGTCTATTTTAGTCAATACACATGTCCACATATGTCTATAAATACAACACACATGTATTACTGTAGACTTGATTTTTTGTTCATGAATAAAAGCTTCCGCTTCTTTATTTCTGTTTTCTGATATATTGGATGACTTACAAAAACAATACAATATATAACGGTAAACGTG
This sequence comes from Primulina huaijiensis, assembly GCF_012295235.1. Classification (NCBI taxonomy): domain Eukaryota; kingdom Viridiplantae; phylum Streptophyta; class Magnoliopsida; order Lamiales; family Gesneriaceae; genus Primulina; species Primulina huaijiensis. Next base: position 16,911,249 of record NC_133318.1, read on the forward strand.
CGCTTTGATATCATGTTAAGATCATGAACTTGAGCTTAACTTCATTTCAAAAATTAGTTCAATAAAGGAGATTTGTCCAATCCTATACAGACAACTTTCAAGAACTTAATACAGCTGATATGAAATATTTAACCTAAATGATTGTCATTTTACCAAAACTTATATCTGACGATAATGGTACGACTCAAATTTTTTAAATCGTAAAACAATCCTAACAGCACAATTCAATAACAATCCTTATATAAACAATTATTACACCACAACAAAAATCACTTTCAATAATTCTACTAATTCCAATATATGATAGGCTAAAATTTGTGTGAGACGGTCTCACGGGTCGTATTTGTGAGACAGATCTCTTATTTGGGTCATCAATGAAAAAATATTACTTTTTATGCTAATAGTATTACTTTTTGTTGTGAATATGGATATGGTTGACCCGTCTCACAGATCACATGAGACCCACTCTGATATTATAATCAAACATATGACATTTACTCTGATACTAATATGACTGAATGTTTGTCACTTTATACAAAATTAATAGTCGATGATAACATTCTAATTCAAATATTTTAAACTATATAACAATCCGATTTGATCGTTAACAATTATTGTTTTATCAACAGAATCAATCAAACTTCATGATAATTTAATATAAATAGTATTGCCCATATTATTATTATTTTTAAAAAAGCTTCATTCGGATTTTATACGTGTGGAGCATAGCTTATAAAACAATTATAGTGAACGAAACAAATTTCACGTCAATTACACACATTTCATTTGATCCAACTGTAATTAGTCGCATCTAAAATATACCATTAGAAAAATGAACCAAATCCATGAACTTGGGTGCATCTATTTCACAAGGTATAGATCCCAATGTATGGCATGAGCACAGAGCCGATCCATAACTTACCATTCTTCTCCTCTACTTCACTGATAAACTTCAATGTCTTCCCTTCAGTGTCTTCTAAAATGCGCAGAACGTCACCTTCGTCACTTAACTTTACTGCAACAGCGTGAGGCTTGCCTCCAACTAACAAGTAGTGTAGTTGCTTGAACGTGAGGGGGAGTTTCAAAAGCGTATTTCCGAACCACGAATAAGAAATTGCCCATTTAGAAAGAAGTCCAGTTTTTGAGTGGAGAGCAACCCAAAACTCACCAATTGAATTTCTTCTTACATTGTCTGGAAAACCTGGGAATTCTGCAAATGTCTCGTGTTTTCCGGCATCAGGGCCTTGAAGCCAGAATCTCAGTATTCTGCATGTCGTTGTTTCAGCTACTAAGAGGAAAGAACGGTCTTTACTCAGGGCTACGCCATTGGCAAAAGCAAGGCCTCGAAGTAAAACTGAGACTTCTTTGCTTGATATATTGTACTTCATCAGCTTGCCGGTCTTGTCTTGGGTCAAGATTGAGGGTATGAATTGCCTTACATCAAACACAAAAGCTTGTTAAATTCCTTCGGTTAGACCGTGTATCAGAGGCAGATCTCATGTTACAGAAGAAAAAGGATAATTTCTTAATCATAGTATAAGCAAATAAATTGAAGTTTAAAATCCAAATACCTTCTGTAGAATACCGTGCTAGTATCCGTAAAGTAAATCACGTCTTGATCTTCATCAATATCCATGTCATTGACGAAGCGCACAGGCTTGCCCTCTACTTCTGTTACTAGCGGTGAAGCCATTCCTCCATTTGGCCCAACTACTTGGAGTCCCAAGTAAGCATCCGCAATATAAAGATATCCGGTTTTTGCATGAAACCGCAGTCCCAATGGCCTACCACATACGTTCTCCATTGCTGGATTGAATGGTTGAGAACATTTCTCCCTTCAGTACACGCAAAGAAATCTATTTTTTTCAAATGAAATCTTACTAATAGAACTATACAAGTACATTTCGGCATAAAATACTTGTGTAACTCAAGATAATGAATAACCAAAATTTGGAATTGCCATCATTTAAACGATCTTCTACATGTTATCAGTGCAATAACAAACATGACAAGGGATTCAATATTCTGGAACAGAGACACCAATTAACTGAGTTCTGATCATAGTTGTCAAGGGCGCAAGGCGCATCGAGGCGCACAAGGGCTCTGGAACCGGAGGCGCAAGGCGCAAGGCGAGGCGCGCGCCTTACCGAAGCAAGGCGCACATTTTTTATTTTTTTAAAAAAAATATATATCTTAGAATAATATATTAAAATAAGAAATAATTAAGTCACACTGTCACATAGTTGGTTTCTTCAATAAATGGTTTTTGGCCCTTCTCTTATTCACGCTGTCACGTTGTTGGCTTCTGTTGCAGTCTGCACACTTCTGCTCTTGTCGCCTTCTGTAATCTGTTATTTAATTTGTGAACTGGGCTGCTAGGGTTTGGGTTGGGCCTTTTACATTTTAAGTTACTATTAAAAAAAACAGAGAAGTTGCATTTTCAAAGTGTAACTTCTTTGTTTCTGAATTTTTTTAAAAAAAAACAACTCAGGCGCGCCTGGGCTCGCCTTTGTGAATCGTTGCGCCTGGGGCCACGCCTGGTGGCGCCTCTCGCCTTGAGGTGCGAGGCGCTCGCCTTTGACAACTATGGTTCTGATCAGTAAAACACAGAGGATGAATCATGATATTTGGGAAACCGAACTGTGATGTCTCCGTATTATAAAACATAAGCTTCACAAAAAAGTTCAACCCAAAAGGCAAATATAATAGTTTCTACCATTTGAGAAATCGACATCCACGACATAATTTATACGCCTTCACTTACACAGTCATATTTGACAAATGTACTTAACATGCCTGTGATGTGAACATGGCCGACACTACCAACACTAACAAGACGAGGCTTTCAATATTCAAGATCGGATTGATGCAACCTAAAAATCGTGCTTCTGATCGATAAGACATGAAGGATGAATCTTGTTTTTTTCAGGGTCAGCAAACCAATATGTTGTAATTTAGGGTTCACATGAGAGTTTGATCTGAATAACTAGTCTATTAGATTTAAGATCTTGCAAAGATTGAGTAGCATAATAGAATTACTTGTGGAGCCAAAGTGGGTGTTCAAGATTATCCGCCTTATCAAGAGCCAAAAGCCATGGACACCATGACTTTCCCACACCTATTTCTATATTGAGCACATATTTTAAGCAACCACAACCCTAAGCACATTCGATATATGTAGATCTTTCTAAAATAGTTTTGACAGCTACACCAACTCTTAGTAAAAGCATCAGTAATATAACCAGAGTTTAACAAGAGAGAGAGCTCAACTCAAGAGATTAATTTATGATGTCAGAAAACATCCAAACTTAATTATCAATTCCACCATTGATTGTGGAACCAAGGAACTCATAGCATATCTAAACCAAGCCACACTTCCTTCGCCTAGACAATGCAAATTTGGACACCAAAGATCCAAAAAGGACAATTAGTCCAACATTCAGTAACCAAGTGTAAAAAAGTACTCCAACAATCCCAAGGATACGCAACAACCTGGTTCTTGTCAGCTTAAATGACACTGAAATTATGGTAAAACATAGCTAATGAACTTGCTGTATCTCAAATAGCAATGCAGAAGTGCAAGGTAGATTCTTTCTTCTTATGGAAATTCCAAAAGTAGTGTGATCAAACAGGATAACAAGCGCCAAATTGTAGTCCAATTCACAATGGAAAGAAATAAAATCGAGGCTGTGTAAGTTTTCTCCAACACCAAAAGTTTGAAGTGTATACAGTATCCATGCGGATTTCGTGGACCTCATGGGACGAGCACTAGCTATCTTAGGCAACAATCAAAGAATACTTGAGAGTCTTAAGACGTTTACAAGTGCCATGATGAGTCCCTAATCTGTCATGTTTATATGTCATAAGATGTTTTCCATTGATTTTAAGCACAAACATAATCTAATATTCATCTTGTAAGAGAAAAGATGCAAAGGGGTGAAGAAAGCACGAAAATCGGTAAAACAGAAAACGCTCGCAGAATCGAGAGTGCTGGGGCCCAGCATGCTGCCCAAAAGATACAGTTCAGATTCGGGGCACAGATTTTCTGGGCCCCGCAGGGAAACCTGCCTGTGATGGGTCTTATGCCAGGTTTTTGGTCCGTTAATGATATAAATAAAAGATGACAGCCGTTTTTTAAGGAGCAGGTGACACTTTTCATCATTCTTTCATCCAAGAACACCCAAAAATACAATATCCAAACAACACTACCACACAATTATGCATTCAAGGAGATATGGGACACAAATTTGAGACATAGGAGCGAACAAGGGATAGTTGATTCACAAGACGGAGAATATTAATTGGTACCATGATCAACTTTACTTTGTGATCTTTATTATTTGTATTGATTTATTTATGATATTTTTAAAATGTCTCTGTTTTTTATTTTATTATAAATTTATTGGTTGTTTATAGAGATTGACGGAGCTTGATTTTAATTTCATATTATTTTTTCTACTATTATTTGCGTTATAATTTATTTGTGTCTTGCTGTTTTATTTGCCTTCCAATTTATTGATAATTGGATGTTAAATTTATCCCAAATCTGGCACCTGAGTGAGAAGATTTTGAATTAGATCATAAGAAAACACAACCTATGATTTTTGTAGAGTTCAAGAAGTCTACGATTTCTTTTGAGATATTTGAAAGAGAACCATAAAACTTGATTAAAGTATTTTGATGACTGATTTCTGATATTGATATCAAAATTGACACTAAAATAATAATATTTACTCGACACTTAGAAGAGGCCGTGAATAACACTTGCGGGTTCTTGGCCTATAAATTGGAATATGTGATATTATCAATTAATATGATCTACATGAATGAAATTGAGTTAAATTTTGCATCTAAAACCAGTCTCAGACCATGTACCCAAAATCATCCTTGAAATTCCGCATTAGTTTAGTTTATTTAAATCTTAAGCTTAATTTTCTAATAAAGTCGAGATTATTTTAATTACATTAATTCGTATAAACATAATTTCAATTCTTATGAGAACGAAACTCAATTCATCATGGTACATTAAAATTTGGGATTTGGATCCTCTGTTGTGGCTGAAAACACAGCACTAGATGATCTCATTTCCTCTGAAAATTTTGTGTGAGGTCTATCAAATGATCAAAAACACACATCACCCGGTATTGTGTTTTCCGCCAAAGTAGAGGATCCAAATCCTAAAATTTGACATAGTACGTTTGCGAGTGCGAATCATGCAACATGCCACGATCATAGACTACTGAGAGTAGAATGGAGCACGATAAATAATTCAATCGGTTCTCTCTGACCAAATTTCCCCGGCCACTTGTCCGACTTTAGGCCGGGCATTTTTGCTCATAAACATAAAAGTGAAGCTATATACTGAAAAACCCAGTTAAAAAACACGCATATACACATAGTACAGGTGGCGTGGCAGGGAGCGTTTTAATTACCTTTTAGATGAGGTGACAGCGAATTCCACCCAATCTCCGCCGTCCCACTTGAGAATTCGGCCATCGGCAACGCCGGTGTAAGGGCCTCGGCCGCTGGAATCAAAGGCCAAGCTCTCCGGCCCCACTGCTCCGGTGAAGTGGATCCTATCTGCCTGGATGAGGACGTCGTGCGACCCACGAAGTGGCAGCGGCGTGAACAAGCCGGTGTTGGCGAAGGTAATCACCACCGCGAGCAGTGGCAGCGCTATTGCAATTAGGATAAGCTTCGAATTCATGGGTTTGGGTTAATTGGAATTATGCTGATCCAAAAATTTGAATGAAACGGAACCTAGAAATGTCCGAAGATCAGCTGTGGCCTTTTATATTTTCGGTGAAATTTGAAAAGACGACGATAATTAGGTATAACTCATGTTTTGTATAGGTTAGTTCGATCCTAATCCTGACATTCAATCTATTGAGAGTGATTGGTTTGGATATTCAGACTATTGAATGAATTATCAGTAAATAAATGATAAAAAAAAAAAATAATTGATAAGAAAATATAATATATGATGATAAATGATAATATATAATATTATGTTTAATATGATTTTTAAATGCGACACCATAATAAGACAATGGACATTTTTGTCCAAAAATATAATTTTTAAACCAGGATTATTAATATTTTGATTGTGACTTTATTAAACACACATAATACCAAATACGAGGGATAACGTGGTTTTACATACCAAACATGAGATAAAACCCCAAAACAACTCACAATCTCACGTTATTAGTCAAACCAAACACGAGCCTGATCTAATAGCTACGAGGAAGTTAAATTATTTTTAATACAACCTTAAAAAAAATACATGTTGTCTCTTTATAATAATTAATATTTGGTATTATCTTAAGGATAGGATAAAATAAATAATTGTGTACCATCAATGATTTTTTTATGTGCGTTGATTATGAGATATTACAGAGTATGTTGCAAAAGATTTGGATTAAAAACACTCCCCCACTCCTTTTTCCCGTCAATTTCGCCAATAGAAATGGAAGAAAGTCCAATTAAACATGTGAGATTTTGCAAGAATAAAATAATTTTTCATTTTGCAATCAAGAATCATAGCGGGATGTATTCAATTTAGAGTTTTGATGACTTTTAATGAATTTTTCAAATGATAGCCTTTTATGGATTTGATAGATTTTTATTGACTTTTATGGATTCTCACAGATTCATAAACAGATTTGTGTGTATTCATGTAGACTTTTTTGCAAGAATTTTATAGATTTTTGTGAAATTTTGTTTATAGAATTTTATAAATTTTGTACTTAATTATAACATATTATTTTTTTATTAATTTCTTTGAACCAATAATTAATTGACATATATAATATATTCATTTTGAAATAGTTTTTCAATATTTATATTAATAAATAAATATACTTATTTAAAAGTTAAATCATTTAATTCTTACATGTGTATATATGTGGATTTGTATGCGTGTTTGTAAATTTTTTAAAATAAATCAATTGATTAATCTGTAATCTTGTTTTTGAATTAATAATATACATGTGAAAAGAATATTATTTAGCATTGTGTGGATATAATTTTGTATAAAAATATCATAGCTCATATATTAATTGAAAATGCTAAAAAGAATTTAAAAAAACATGGTTGTTGCGAGGCTATTCAATTATTAAGAATTAAGCGACTTTTTTTGGATAATCTTTTATTATTATTGAATATTACATTAATTTGTATAAATCATAAATTAAAAATCACAAAATCAATTCTATAATTCAAAATTTCCTATGATATTAAAATAAAAAATTATTAAATGAACAATCTGCAAAAAAATGAAAAATTTGAAAAGGAAAGATGAAAATATATATAGAGATACACTTCGAAAATTTGAGAGAATGATAGAGATATATGGGAGGAGAAAAGATAAGAAGAGAGGTGATGTGAAGCGACAGAGAGATAAATAAATAGCTTGTGTATGAGTTAGAAATTTTAAAAATCCATCCAAATCTTTGTGTTGAACCAAATACAATTTTTGATAATTTATAGTTGTACCTTAACTTTTAATGTTTGTATGTTAATGAATTCCATTAAGTTATTAAAAATCTATTGAAAATTTGAATATCTATATAATTATTAAAAGTCAATAGTTTATGTATGGTTATTGATTGATTAGTTTGAAAGATTTATATTATTTATAATAATTTGTGTATGAAATTTTTTTTTAAAATTGATATTCTTTTTTTAAAAAAATTGGAGAATTGGAACGCGTAACCCACAACTCGTACAGATTGGTGTTCAACTATTGAATTTGGATATATTTTCTATTGAAATTTTTTATATATAAAAAAATAAATATATTCAGGATATCCTAAGTATAATACTAAAACAATGATTTGGATATATTTGGATTGAAACACAATCACCCCAAATGAATTGGAATCTTTCTATCCCGCATATATAATGGTATTGCCTAAACTCTGATAATTAAATGTTCAATACCCAAGATTTAGCAATGTGCATATGGATTAAGATCTCTTTTCAATGGTGCAAAAATTAGGGAAAATTTTGTTACAATACTCGAGTCTCAAATCTAATATTTCGTCTCAAATTTTAGATCTTGGTATGAGGTGTGGCATGAGTCATCCGACTTACTTTAAAAATGCAATTAAAAACAAAGAATGAAACAAGAGAACCTTGGGTTCAACCTGGCCAAAAGATTTGATGGGTGACCAAAAGATTTGGATGGGTTGTATATTTTCAGCAATGCCCTATAGTAGGAGTAATGCATGAATAATATGTGACCATGTGTTCATTAAATTATTCAAAAAAAAAAAAAACTCCTGAAAAATCGTTTCACGAGACGAATCTTCAACCCGACCCGATTCATGAAAAATTATGCTAAAAATATTAATTTCATTATAAATATACAAACATGATATTTGAGTTGTTTGTACGGTTTAAAAATTAATTTAGTTGCAATATCATTATCGATTTTAGTTTTTTATGAAACAATAAATGTTCAATCTATATTAATTATGTACAAAAAATAAAAACCAAATTCTCTAAACTCAAACCCCATCTAGATAATCAAAAGATAAAATAAGTTTATTTTGATGAATGTGGTTATTGCAAACGAATTGAGGAGACCAATATATACAAGGTGCCTTCATAAGCTGCTACATATATCAATTAAAACAAAAAATAAATATTTTGATTGGCTGCACGTTAATTATATGTTAATTATGTTGTATGCAAAATTCATTATAAATTTTATGAATAATATTAAAACTAGTGTACCTCGGCACGTGATCGATCAACTTAAACTCTATATTTTTTGGTCGATTTGTTACCATTAGATCTGAAATAACCCGAATAATCGGGTTTAACTTTGACATAAAAAGGTCGTGGGATACGTTTAATAAGATACAAGACATGAACAACTCAACCACCCGTTCGCCCATGTTCCCCGGCATTAAATAGAAATCTCTTTTTCCAAAATATCACATTCCCCAGATTGGTTAAATTAATATAATTTAATTCAAATATAATGGTAATTACCATTATATTAAATTTGTCTAAAAATATATATGATAGAAGTTATATATCATTTAAGTTCGATAAAATTGTGAAATGTATTTTGCAAGAATTCACGGAAAGGGTATTGAAGAGAAGAAAGATCGTCGTCTTAAACATGAGACTTTTATGAAAAATGAGTTATAAGTTATCGACATTTTATTTTAAAAATTAATTATAGTTATAATAAAAAAATTCACTTCATGCTTCCAACGAGTTTATGCTTCCAACGAGTTTCATGGGCTTTGTTCATAGTTTGGCCGGAAAGAAGCAGTGTGTTGTTTGTATGCTGTTTACAATTAGTTGGCGTAAGAAAAAGGTTTAATTATTTTTTTCAATAAATAGATGGGAATTAAATAAAATATATATGCTCTTTCAATATATTTTATTAAATATATTGGTAAAATTATGCAATAATTATTTCGATAATAACCTAAAATATAAAAAATTAAAATCAAAGGCTGAATCAGATCTCGTGCACGAGGCATATACATATATATATATATATATATATATATAATACGATGAACTTTCCTCCCTACACACACACACATATATATATATAGCAGTTAACAATAACGTAACTTTATTTATTTATACTCGTGAGAGCACAGAGTGCATCTACTTGTATGCTAGTGGGTCGGGTTGTTAGATCTATGAGTCTGATGAGGTGCGCGCCTATTTGTTGGTACTGTCTCATATCCCTCAGAAATTAGTTTTACCATTTTCCTACAGTCTATCTTGTCCTTAGTAGAGACAGTATTACCCGCTAAGACTTGACGTTTTTTTTTTTACGATCCACCTAGCCAACCAGATCAAGCGACGCAACATCAGCAGTTTGACGTACGAGAACTTCCTAGGAGGTTACACATCTCATTACTACTCCCACTCATACGCACTTAACTCAACATCCCCCTTCCAAGAAGTATATAATTATGCTTTTTAGGATACTTGAACACATGACCTCGCTCTTATACCAATTATTATGATCAAACTCTTACTACTATGCCAAAAGTTATAGCTGCTAGCAAACAAGAAGCTTTATTTCTCTATAATTGTGGCACCGTAAAGTGCATCTACTTGTGTGCTAATGAGTCGGGGTGTTAGGCCAATTAGTTCGAAGATGTGTGTGTATATCTGTTGATGCTTCTCATATCCATTAGATATCAGTTTTACCATTTTTCTACCGTCGGTCATGTCCCCAACAAAGATAATATCACCCGTTAAGATCTGAAGTCACTTTTTTATGTCTCATTTAGCCAACCATATCAAGCAGCGCAATGTCAACAGTTTGGCATTCGATAACTTCCTAGGAGGTCACTCATCTCATTACTAATCTCACTCAAAGATTAACCCAAAAATTAAGAATTCTATGTAGCTAGAAAAATAATTAGTTCTGGATCTTGGGCTCTTTCTGGGACCTTCTTCCATAAATGGGCATTATCTGAGACCTTATCCATTACGGGATTTTCCATGCGCTATTACCCATCACATATTTCAATCCATGAAAATGGGTTCATTTTCCCTCAATACTCGAACCCAATACCTCTGGATAAATGTGGGTACCAATTGAATCTATAGATTTATCATGGAGGTCTTAGGTTCGAGTGTTGGGACAGGAAAATAAACTCATTTCTATGGATAAAGATGTGCTATGAGTAATGATATATGAAAACCCGTGAGAGAGAAAACCTAAGAGAGAACTCGTTTGTGAGAGAATATCCCAAATAGAGTCCATAATGAGCATTGTCCATGATAGTTTATGCATACACTTATATTGTTTGATTCCCTTGCATTTTTTCAAGGAAATGTGATTTTTTATTATATAAATATAAAATACTAAGAACTATTCGTTAAACAAACATATATAATTTTTATGTAGGGGTATATATAATATTATATGTGATGTAGAAATAATAATTTTAAGATGAATTTTACAATGTAATGATTCTCATTCGTTGATATATACAAGGTGAACATTCTAGCTAGGTATATTGGTCAACAAATTTTAGAATCAAATTCTAGAGATTTTAGTTGGGTACCTCGATCAATCAAAGTCCAATGAATCTTTCTTTTCTTTGTTCTTTCTAATTTTATTTTATATTTACTAAATTGAGTTCTTATAAGTACGATAGAAATGTGACACATTAATTGTTGTATTATTTAAAATATTCGAATCATACCATTAATTTTTATAAGTACGATCATGTCCATATGTAGAACTCCGGGAATAATGTGAGATCGTTATTGTTATACAAAATTTCTAGACAATTTAATTAATTAATTTTATGAAACGAATTATCGATTATATTATTTTTTATGTCAAATATATTGTTTTTCGTTGTCGGATCGACATGTTTCACTGATATAAATTTGTGAGACTGTCACAACATATTTCTTTTTGTTGCAAAAAAAAATTAGCTGCTATATAAAAAAGTTAAGATTATATTTTGGATATTATAAATTTTTATCTACATTTTTAACTTACCAATCATTTGATAGTGTCGCGTACTGATCAAAACGTTTTGTTCACTGTGAAAAACTCAAAATTTTATGTTCAGTGCCAAAAAAATTTCGGTGAACCCTTTTTGTTGTGGGAAGAAAAATTATTTTCAGGAACAAATTCTTTTTTTAGGTGATAATCGTGAAGCTTTTCCCCGTAGATGACATATTTGCAAAATTTTAAGAAAATTTTGAGAATGATAGCTAACCAAGTTAAAGTATTTGGAAGCCACATATCAAGTAACATATGTTATTTATTTTTACGTTGGTGTACGTCAAGTAAACTTCTGGACTATCGCAATACCCTGCAAACCACGTTAACCAAGTAAACTG
>NC_133318.1:16925122-16976798 GCF_012295235.1 Primulina huaijiensis
TATATATTGTATGACATTGAATTTATTTTCTCAATAGTTTCTTGCGATTTATTTGACTTAAAATAAGAATATTTGCAAAATCTTGGCCCCCATCGAAGAACAAGATTTTGACAGCGCATTTACGAGATCCCACATGTTCATACTATTCTTCTATTTTATTTCTTTTTCTTTTTTGAAATCAGAGAATCATTAATTCGGGTCTAACAAATAACAATACATCAGATTGTCGTCTTATACTTTTTTTTTTAATTCTATTTTTTGAGATTTGTCACTCATTAATTACACAGATAAAATATAATATGTGTCGCAGAAAATTATTTCTATATAATTATGTTTTATGTAAAATCTGTTGTATTCAAATTTACAATTCTATTAAATGCTGCATGCAAAAAATTACTGATTCATATAGAACTTTCATCTCAAGTTCTCTACATTACATCTCTTGAATTTCTTGATCTGCCCCTTGTGGTACATTGATCATTAGGTATGAACTAGTTGGCTATGTCGATATCTAGTAACCTACTTAGAACGTCGACGATCTAGTAACCTACTTAGAACGTCGACGATCGTGTTTACTTTCTCTTAGAACGTCGACGAATTTGATTATCAACTCTTCGTGTTTACTGTCTCTGTTATACTTGTCTTTCTTCTTCTTCTTTTGTAAATAATTTCATCATCTTCTAACTTGAGAAATCGACTTTAATATACAAAAATGGGATTTGATTTCATTTGACAGCAGTCTTCATATTTGAGAAACATACCAGTAGTCATCATGTCTTCTGAGCATGTCCCCTCAAGAATCAACAGGTAAGAGAGTAAATATTTTCATCAAGTCGTTGCTCATTTATGTTTTTAAGGTAAGAATCAAGTGTTCATGTTTAACAGATAATCGTTTTTACTAATTAACAGATGCTTAGAAGAAGGAGCAGAAGAATTTTTCCTCAAGCCTGTGAGATTGTCAGATGTAAATAAACTTAAACCCCATTTGATGAGAACCAAATTCAAGAATATTATGGGAAATCAAGAAACGGAAGAGTCGAAGGAGGAAGAATCTGGAATCCGAACACAGAAACAGCAAAAAGTTGGATTAAATAAAAGTAATGTCATGAGGAAATCTAGTGATCATGAAGGGCTTTCGCTAGACGGATTAAGGCAAAAATACAGTGGTTTCACTGTAATTACTTTGTTATTATCTCTAGTGTTTTCTCTGTGTTTCTTGATTTTTGGTTGAGGTTTTTCGATTGTCGGATGGATATATATGTGTACATGGAGAATTAGATTAGGAGGATCAATAAAGGGTTCGTTTTCTGTATCATCTGCAATACTTGGAACAACGATATATATACTATGTTCATCTGCAGTGGCAAAGACAGAAATTACACATAAAAGCAAAAATTGATGTTTTCGGATTAGAGAAAACCCGTGTAAGTTCGTGGAGATCCGTATGTATGACCGGCTATTACTTTAACAACCCCAAAGAGTTAATTTCATGGATTGTTGACGCATCACGAATGATGTCAAAGTTGTCCGGCGAATACACTTTGACGCTCAAGACAGTATTCTTCCAATAAAAATTCTAGAGAACCTGAACATATACTTTAAAAATGAAGTGATTTGAGATATTTATAGATTTTCGGAGAGTTTTGCCGGCTTTGACCTCTATGATCACCTAATTGTATTTATGGGCCTTCATATAAACCTCAATAATTATTTAAATGAATTCACCATGCTTAGCTTTAACTTCGCCTCTGACCATCAAATGAAATACAGCATATTTTAAATTAGTACATGCTGTCACTAACGTCCACGAACAATAAGATTCAAATTTTTTTTCAAGACGGAAGCATGTTGAATCGATCTTGTATTAGATACAACATGAAATGTACTTGGGCCTGGGAAGAGAACTCGGGCCTTCAACTTTTATCTTCACGTCCCAAAATCTTACCATCCAGTAGCCCACCCATGTTTTTTTAGAGAGATGGATTCGCATAATTTGATTAGATTTTTTTTATACAATTACTTTTCTCTGACTGGTGAAATTTTAGCAACTGAATTATATGTTATTTTGTAATAAAATGTAAGAGATTCACGTAATTTAATGGTGTTCATAGTTCTTGTCTAGAGTTTTTGCATTTGGAAATCCCAAAAATACTAAAACTAACAAATATTTTAATATTTAGAAGCCATTAACTTTGCGAAAATCTCGAAATTTATAAAAATTCATAAAAGTTCGTAGACCACATATACATGACAAACTTGACATGAACGTTCAACATTATTTACAAACATTAATTTTTTTGGTGATTTATTTATGCAAATTTTGTAACCTAGACATATAATCATTTTTTTTATGACCTACTACCGCTACTTTTCAGTGCGCACTAAGTAAACCTTCATACTAACAAAATATCATTCAAATTACGTTAGTTAAACCCCACTGGAAAAATCATATGTAACAAACTCGTCCGAGAAGGTGTTCGTAAGAATAATCGAATTTCTGACTATTGATCAAGCGTTCACCTACTCTAACAACTCTGACAATTTCTGACTATATAATCTAATAAACTCTCCTCAACCATACAGTCTCGTACCTACACAGTCTTAAAATATATATGATTCCGATATGAGATTGATTCATTTATGCTTCATTAACCTAAAAACCTCTCATTGTATGTATAACCTCTTTAACATTGAAGATCACTCCGGTCGCAAACATATAATTTTTATGTATAATGAAAACGTGACAATTAAGGAAAAAAGTTGTGTGGAAGTTTGTGTTTTGACTAACCGCAGCCATATTTTATATTTAGTTGGCATATGAACTTTTTCCTTAATGGATAACGCCAGGTGATTTTTTTAATGCTAGTGCGTAGGATTTTCTTTGAGTTTATTGTACGCTGCGAAGAAAGAGTCGTACGTTTGTTTGGCAACAACATATTATTTGCTGGAATTATTATCTTGTGAAAAAAAAAAATTAAAATACATCGAAAGGCGACCAATTTGAGCAAAGCCCATCACTTCCTCTTCCCGAAAAATATTCTTTTGCTGTGTTGCAACCGAAATTGCTTTGTGAGGAAAAAAGTGGGAAAACCCCAACAATTTTCAGGTGAATTGGATTTTCCAGCCTGTAAATATTTGTGCTTTCACGTGTTTGTGAGGGTTTAATCTTTGTTTTTTCCATTCACTGTCTTCTGTGATTGTGGGATTTGCATGTGTGATTCTTTTTCTGTTTTTGATGATCTTTTCTTCCTGGAGCTTTTTTTTTCCGTTATCGTTTACGGGATCATAGCTTAATATTGGGTTTGAATTTTATTTTTATGGTGGCGGTGTTGAGCTTTTGCCAAGTTTTTGGTGATAATTTTTTCTCAGCTGGTTTTAGTTCTAGATGGTGAACCCTTATTTTTAGAATGCGTTCTTATTTGAAAATTTGAATGGTCTTCGTATTGGTTATGTGATTCAGGTAAGGGGATAGATATTGGGAAATGAGTTTTTTTCTTGCTTTGTTTGAATAAATTTTTCACAAAGAGAGAAAAAAAGGCGGAAACAACTAAGAAAGAAATTTGAAATATATCCGGGTAAAATTTTGAGCATGCGCTAGGAATTAGTTAGAACCAGATGATCTTTACTTTGTTTGAATTCGTTAAGACCTACATTCCGACTGCTACAATAAATAACCAGGATTTCCAGCCGCATTGATATTTTGTACTTCTAAGCACGAATTAGTTTGTCTTCTTCCTGTTGGTAAAAATCAGTTTTTTTAAGATCTGGTTTATGCAGGAGTATGATTGGGTGACATAAGCAAAAACAAGTACACAATACCAACTTAATAAAATATAAAGGGTTTGCAAACCAAGAGTTTTAGGCCATTTTGCTCTTGATTGATACTATGTTATTTATCATTTATACTACAAGGCACAAGCTCGAGCTCATGGGACCTTCCGTGCATTTTATATTGGCATAGTTGCCCCTTGTTACTATATTGTTATCCAGGGGTTTACTGTACTTGAATCTCCTAACATCTTGAATAATGGTTCCAGGCAGTGTAGAGTTCACATTTTGATTGATAAACGAAGTCAAAGTTACCGTATTCTGTGGCTGAGCTGTTGTGGCATGATATATTGGCCTCCTAATTTCATTGTATCAGTGAACTTGCAAAATGTCAAATGGAGATGTTAGAAGAGTCTCAGTACAGGATATACAGCTTGTAAGGTTCTATACATTGGTATAATTTTATTCCATTTGTGATTTTGTTATTCTGGTAAACTGTGCTCATTTTTTGGGGAAGAGATGGAACGTTATGTTCAGGCATGTGCTTTCAATTATTATGTTTAAGATAAGCATGAGCGTGGAAGTACAATAAAAGACTATGGTTGTAACTCTAGAGTGAATGTTTTTCATTTATTTCACCTGAAATTACGGTAAATATCTTCGTGCTACACTAACAACTATATTGTGATTTAGATAAATTGTTCGGAATTTAGTAATTTTTAAAACACATCTTTATGATATAAGAGTTTCTTAAGCAGTGGTAATGAGAACCGAAACTTCTGAAGTTGAGAATGTTTAAGTGTTCGTACACAGAATAATTCATTCCCTTTAATAAGCAGCTGAATTTAGTGCATGAAGAATCTGAAACATATATTCTGTACTGGAAGGTAGAGGAATTGCTTGTGCAGAAAATTTTAATTTGTTTTATCAAGACAATTATTATATGCATAATATATATGAAACAATTTTAGTAGTTACTCAGATATTGTGATGTGTGGACATATCTGATTATGGAATGGATAACTTGTTTTGGGCTACATAAAATTGTTTTTTGGGCTATAAAAATTGTTTTGACTAGTTGACTTGTGCCTGCTCTGGTGTGTGATATAGATGGTATTGTCTAGTCAGGTTCGATCATCGAATCTAAAGCTATATTAATTGGTACTAAAAAGTGTAATCATTTTCGCAAACCTCTTGTTCTCTCTATGGTAACAGGTTCAAAATCTCATAGAAAGGTGTCTTCAGCTTTACATGAGTCAGGGTGAAGTTGTGAGTACCCTATTACAGCAGGCAAAAATTGAGCCCGGCTTCACTGAACTTGGTAAATCATTTCCTTTCCTCTTTTTATTTTTCCTCCTCCGGTTTATGCTTGTTTTTAGGTAGTTGATTTAATGCATTGTGCTTAAGAATCATTCTTACATTAGCTACATCTAGTTATTGGTAAATTTCTTATCATAACGTAATTATTCACTTTAAGGAGACTGGAGTTGCAGAGAAATTTTGAAAAATGGCCATCTTCTGAATATGTTAAAAATATATGACCTTCTGTATGAATTTTTTTAAATTTTGAACTGTCCCAGACCTACATATTACAATAATTCATTCTCTGCAATTCTTTGCATTCGTCTTCTATCTTCTACAAATCTGCACATTTGTTGTTAACTCCAGGACATTATAGCTATCCTCGGGTTGGACGAATTATCCGGAGATGATCGTTTAACTGTAGCAAGAGCGTGAAAAATTGAGTGTTTCTTATCACAAAACCTTTTTGTAGCAGAAGTATTTACCAGTTCTCCAGGTAAATATGTTGATTTAGTAGAAACCATTAGAGGGTTTCAATCGATCCTTTCTGGAGAATTAGATGGTCTTCCTGAACAAGCCTTTTATTTGGTAGGTAATATTGAAGAAGTTACCACGAAGGCTGTGAACTTAGAAATGGAGAGCAATTTGAAGAAATGACCTTAAATCTTTGTGACATTTTACAATCACTTATAAAGTTAAAAGTCATTCACTGATCTCAAGATCATACAAAGGAATTAAAGTCCAGTACTCCAGGGAAATGAATCAATCTCTCTTTCATTTAAGACTAGTTAGAGCATAAGGATTAGCGCGTACATGGTGGTGATGTGGTCGAAAGTTCCTTTATCTCTTAAACCATTCATCATGGTCTAAAACTATCTGGATCCCCCAGCACTGTGATATTACTGTTCTTCGTATCGCAAAGTTTCAGCTAACATCTGATGGGCTTGTAACACTTAGTTTTGATCAATGTATTTTATTTCAATAGGCCGCTAGCCCATCTACATGTTCTACTGAGACGAGAAAAACTCAAAGTCAGGGCTTTCACAATAGGGTTTGAGACCTGAAAAGACGAGATCAACCTTCAAACATACTCCTTATAGAAATTCTCATGTCTTAGAAGCTGGAAAGAATGTTTGAGTTTCCGGGCCTTAACTTGTTTCTTGCAAAATAGATGACAAACCACAACTTTATTCTATCTAAGGTAGCTTCTCTGGTGATTGAAATACAATTTATTTTGAAATTTTTTTTATTCTTATGTGACATTTGAAGGGGATTTTTGTGTCTTTATTCTTTATACCATTCCATAATTGGAAGTTTAGTGTGTGAGTTTTTGAAATAATTTCTGGGTCGTATTCCAGTGTGGCAGAAACTTGAAGCAGAAAATCAGGATTTTTTCAAGGCATATCATATGAGGCTGATAATTAAGGACCAGATATTACAATTCAATCAACTGCTGGAAAGACAAGTTGAACTAATGCGCCAAATATGTTCAACCGGAGCAACTTTTATTCCTCCATCAAATGGATCTCATATTCAATCAAGTAGGTCTGCTTTTAATCAATAAGTTTGATGTATGATGCACAAATAGTTTAAAACATGGCAAAGTATCACGTCGGATGCTACGGATACTTGGTAGGGGTGTATCAAATACTTTAATTAGAGTTTTTGAAATCAAAATAGAAAAATATGGATTCTGTATTGGACTTGGCTGATGGCCATGTGTTGATTGCTCTGGTTACTTTTAATTTTTAATTTTTTGAGAATTTTAATGTTTTTATTAAAATAATTAAAAATTAGAAATAACTAGAATTGAGGAGCAAAAAAGTTTATACTGAATTTGAATCTATTGACGGTGTATATAACCAAAACCGCAAGTATCTCTCATGATAATTTAGATTTGAAGTCATTGTTTAAATAGTTGGTGCATAACATAGTGACTAAAAATAGTAATACATATGGACAGTTAGACGTTTGTTTGTTGAATTTTATGTGTCATTTGCTTTTATGTTTGGAGTGTCAAATTGAATTGTATCTTTATATATGTGGATTTGAATATGCACAATGTTTGGAACTATTGTATTATGTGTTGGTTTTAATTTTTATAATGTACTCAAATTATATTCGAAGTATTATTGCTGGTTTGCTTGGTATTTGTTTATTCTTATGTTTGATCTATACACACATATATGCATATAATACACACACACATGCGCGAACGAGTCCCATGCCTGGAGCTAAGGTACTTCCTTTACATGAATGAAATACTTTTTTTACTTATAATATACCTTTATATCGGAACTTCAATATTGCTTTGACGAGTAAATATATTTATCAGCAATCATATAACTGTTCTGACTTGAGAAGTAAATTTTGTTTTGCATGAAACTAAGCGTACCAAGCCCCACGACCTACTGGATTATCTATAAAGCCAGAAAACATGCTCCAAGCAATGAGTGTCGTACCTAATGCTTACACTAATGGGTCACCGTCCATGCAACAATGCATGCAAGTTGCTGTCAACATGATGAGTGATGCTGGAAGGATTGATGTGCCATCAAACACGATGTCGGTTCAGGGTTCAAACACGGTAATGTTGCGAGGCATGAATGGGGGGATAATCAAATCAGAAGTTGGCTATGGAGGTGATTCCCCATATATGTTTGGTTCAGAGAGCAATCTTCTTGAATCTCGTAATGTGATAGGAGAAGGATCTGTGCCTCACTTTGATGGTGTAGAACCCAGTTCACACACTCTGAATGAGACTATATTAGACCCAGAGATGAATACATTTGGATTCTTGGGGCAAATCCCCCGGAACTTCAGTTTATCGGACCTGACAGCTGATTTTTCTAACAGTACGGGTTAGTGTTCTGCAATGATGAACTCCAATTTTTCTGAGTAGTTGATTTCATGTGTCATGGCTTATATGTTTTACTAAATCTCTGCAGATATACTGGAGAACTATTCGAAATCTCCATTCCTGGGAACCGATGCAAATTTCATGGGCCCTCGTCTCAGGGATGACCAGCAAGGTAATCCTATTCCCCGCTTCGTATTTTCTTTTTTACGATATAGGCATGGTTCCTGAGGAAAGAAAGAAGAAAAGGAAACAAATAAAATAGTTGTGTTTTGGTTTGCAGCGGACATAAGGAGGTTGGACACTATATCAGAGGGTTTAAGCTATCAAGATTTTGGCGTTGAATGATTTTCAAGGTACTCTTCTGAACCATCACTTGTATAATAATTCGAATTGTGGCCAAATACCTATCTACCATACCAGTTCATTAACTTCTATTTTTGTGCATATATGAATATGTTCTTTTGCTCTTGCGATTTTGTCGTTGCTGGGGCGAATCCTTGGCTGACTTGAAGTTTTTGTAAATAGGTTTCAAGATTTACTAGAGAAGCATAATGGTTTCAAACTAATTGAAGGTATCATTGATTGGTGTGTGAGTTCATAGGATTAAGCAAGAAAGTAGCTAAAGCTTGTACATGTGTATCAGTTTCTTTTCTTGCATTAGGATCCTCCTACACTCTGATTCTTGACATCGTCTACTATACTTAGTGTTACCCTTTATGAAGTTAGTTTGCGAGCATCTGCTACATCCACAGTTACACTTTCTGTCATACTAATTGAATTAATCACATCTGATCCAACTCAGTTTTTAAGCAATCAAACATTTCATCAACTTAAATAAACTATGAACCCTGGAAATATCCTCATATAGACATAAAACCGAACCTAGTTTTAATCAATGATAATGTTGGAAATCGATTGGACTTGAATTTACTCACTAATTTAAGTGGGTTTGTCTACTTCCCATCACTACAAGAAGTTGAGGAGCCTTTCTTTATACAGAAATGGATCGGCAAAGATAGTTTGAAGTGTGTTGTTGATGTGAGAAATGGTTTAATCAGCACACACATGGAATGACCCCGTAGGGTTGATCAAATTGGCGCATGGCATGTGCGCGCAAGCAGAACCCGTAGACCGTGGTCGCAATCAAGGAGTCTTGCTCTTGGTATGGAAATACGACCATGATGATTTGGAGTGAATTGATAGTGTTAAAGATATTCAATATGGATGACACATTAAGTTTTTGAGTGAAGTAACTACAAATTGTGTGGATGATTGAATGAATTATGAATATCCATTAATAATTACTACGAGGTTCATTGAGTTGCGATTGGATGGATCGATTTCTTTCACATTGAAGGGGGGACCCCTAAGGATGTGGACCTTCATAAATTGAACAACTTATAATAATAATTGAGTCTAAAAATGTGATTTTATTCAAGAATGAGAAGTATGACTCTTGAAAACGATAAATAAGTCTCCATTCCATTCCATTTAGCACGTGTACTTCGAATAACCAAAAGTTACCATTAATAAATAATAAAAAAAACTCGTATGTTGGTGTGCATATCTATTTGAAAAATAATTGAAACGTGATGTTTAGGATATTGTATGATTTAAAATATTTGAGTTTCATTATTATCATCAGTTATAATTTTTGATAAATAATAAGTGCTCAATTCTATATTAATATCAGAATCGAAGTAACATGTTAGATTATCAGAAATTGTAAAAAAAATGTAGTTATTATGAAGATGATTGTTGAGCAGTCATGTTTTTATTTGGTACACTATCTCTACGCCATAATCATTAGTATATTTGACTACTTTCGAAATAATTGATCGAATGTGCTTGAAAAGAAAACTCATAATTGAATTCTTTAAATCTTTTCACACCGATTTCAATCTTCTTCATCTCTAATCTAGAAAGCATATTATTAGGAAAAATAAAATCGATCATAGCTCAAATAATTGTCTTCACCATGTCATGGGCATGGTGAATGACGTTGCGTACTCGTTAGCTTTTTTTATTGTTTGTTTTTCTTCACTTTTTGTGTGGAAGATTGAGGATTTTTCTATTTTATTAGTAAAATTTGTAATCAATGACTTTTTTGGTTATGAATAAAATTATAATTTTTCTTGTCAAAAAAAAAAATTTTGTCTTCGCCATAACTCGTGCAAAAAGTATATCCTACCATTATTACATTTACACAATTAATTTTGAAGTCAACATAATCATCATATATTAAAATTATTTATAAGATTATATTTCGAGCAAACGAAAAACATATTAGCTTCACAATACTATGTAAAATATATGAATAAAACAAAAAGTCAAATATAATTGACCAAACTAAGGATCCCCACATCCACTAATTGGACGATCAGATGAATTTAAAACCATTTAGTTATAACTTTCAATCAACAGACCTTTTAAAAAGTGATAGCAAGTTTTTTAGAGTATTTATTTTATTGTATTTTTTATTTTTTGTAATTTTAGTAATCTTTAAAAAATAAATTTTTTTTAGTTTAATCGTTTTTTGATGAAAAGTTGATTTGACATCAATAGAGATTAAAATTACAAAATATCAAAATATACTAAGATTAAAATTTGATAAAATATATAACTAAAATCGAAAAATATATATATATATATATATATAAACAAAAATGTAATTTTATTTTTTTATAATTCTAATATATATTATTACGTTTGACAAATAAATATTTTTAAATTTATAAATATTATTTCGAGAATTTTTCATTTCGATGAATTTATGGCAGTAATCAATCGACACTTGATGATGATTAAATCCTGCATTAAATCCTGGTTTCCTCTTCCCCGACAATCGCTCCCGCCAAACGTTTCTCACCGTTGGCTTCCAAATATCTCTACAAAATCCCAACTACATAGTTGACTAAAATTGCAGAAAATTTAATGAAACACAGAGAGACTCAACAATCGTAGTTGTAATCGTGATCTGCGGAAACAAAGGCGTTAGCTTTCATTTTCTTTGTCTCAGTGTTTTGTAAGTCCGATTCTTGATCTTAATAATGGGCTGCACAGCTTCTTGTCCAACTAATTTCATAACTCAAAGCAAGAATCCCTCCTCCAATTCTTCTCCAACTCATTGGAATTCGCGGTCTGTTTCTCCTTATTACTCATTTTTGGAGCCTTCTGCTACTCCTGTTTCGAGGACCCTATCTCTTCCCACCCCTTTAATCCATCATCCACCCTTGAGGGAAGGAGATTCCAACCACTTTGTTTCACTCACTTCCACTACTTATGGATCTCTGGTGCTCATTAACCCGCCGGATCCCATTTTCAAAGGCCAAGATTTTGATCATCCAGTGGTCCCGACCAAAAAGGTTCAAGATTTTGGAAATTCTGAGGACCCTCTTTCTCCAGATTCGGTTATCAATACGTGGGAGCTCATGGAAGGCCTTGATGAAGAGGAGTTTGATTTTCACATGGTGGGCTACCCCTGAAATCCAGGTAAAGCAGAGGTGGATGACACTGAAATATTGAGTTCCTATGAATTTGTTGAGGAACCGAAATATAAGCCTTTGTGGAAGCATTTATCCGATGAATCATTGCTGTCAAAAATCGAGTCTGATGATGGATTTTCCAGTTGTGGAAATGGCATGTCAAAGCCAGAAAAGGTTGACTCTTTAGTTAGTGATGAATCTTGTGATTTATCTGGTCCCGAGGACAGGATTGTGTTGTATTATACTAGCTTGAGGGGCATTAGGAAGACTTATCAGGATTGTTGTATGGTTCGAGTGATCTTGAGTGTCTTTCGAGTGTGTGTAGATGAAAGGGATATTTCGATGGATTGTTCATATAAGGAGGAGTTGCAGGACGCATTGAAAGGGAAGGCGGTGGTGGGATTGCCACAAGTGTTTGTTAAAGGGAATCACATTGGCGGGGCTGAAGAGATTAAGCAGCTCAATGAAACGGGAGAATTGGCTAAGCTTTTGAAAGGTTTTCCAGTTATGAATTGGGGTTTTGTATGCGAGAGTTGTGGAGATGTGAGGTTTGTGCCTTGCTCGAATTGTAACGGGAGCCGGAAGGTTTATGATGATGAAGAAGGGAGTTTGAGTAGGTGCCCCGAGTGCAATGAGAATGGATTGACTCGGTGCCCGTTTTGTTGCCCTTGAGTTCAATTGCTCACAAATTTACACTATTTCTTTGGCAATTGTTTGTGATTATATATCTCTACGAGAGGTTGCTGTGTTTGTGTATAATTGTTCAAAATATTAATGAATGTTGTGTAGCTGTGGCTGTTCTTTTTTCCCGATTATCATTTTGATAATATTAATCAATAAAGACTGCATGAAATCAAGCAATATGTAAATGCTACCTGTTGTTTCATCTACTCTCTCGTGTTAATAGATGATAGATTCATTTGCACATCGTTTGCTGCTTTCTTGGCTTTGGAGTCACTGTCGTTGTTTCGTGCAAACCTGAGTTTAATGCCCCTTTACTATAGGACTTGCAAATATGAAATTCTTGAATCATTTCTTCGTCATTCTGACTAGATTTCCTTGTTACTCGAGTGTGTATTATTATTACCATTTCTTCTACATCTATTTTAAGGGCTTGCACATGCTGAAAATTAATGTTCTTTCTCGTTTCTAGGCTTCATTTATAACTCGAAATGTCCCATGCATTGTTCTCGAGTCCATCCGCAGCCGCAAATGGAAACTCGATAGTTTCATACTTATGGTCCACCAGTTCCGGTTCCCAGAACGGTTCCGAATCAATGCTGTAGAATCTTTGGAACACCGAGTCCACGCTCGGGTTAACTTCAGGCACGGTGTAGTAACACCATGCCGGCAATTACTCCATTCGGGTTTTTAACAGTCCATTTGACTTGTTTTTAGAATGTGGAGATATCAAACCAGTGCATGGCCTGAGCTATTGTTACTAAAACATCACTGCATTGAGATCCGACCTGGGAATCGAGTTCGGAATCGAACATGTTTGGAGAAGTACATTTGTATGTTATGTTTGGGAGGTTGGGTGCGAATTCTAGTCGTTTTGGGCTTATGTCTGTTGCTATTCTTGTAAATGTTTGCTAGCTGTGTTGAATGAAGCAATCTCAATTATAAACAAGATTGGTTTTAGAGAACCATATCAGCTGTGTTGTTTTCATTTTCTGATTAATTTTAAATTCTTGCATTAGTTGTTTTATTTTCCATTACACTGAGTATTGATGTGTTAGCAGCAATTTTTATTTTTTAAAAAAAACTTTGATCTGAAATATTTTCTTGAAAAGATAGAAACAATTTTTAATTAATAATTAAAAAAATCAATGAATTTTTCGAAGCAAAACAGACAAATTTCTCTGATTAGGAATTGATCCAAAAGCAGCAAAAAAATTTTTATAATTAAATTGCATATCTTTATATTATCTTTATTAAATTTTATCAAATTTATATATAAAAAAATAAATTATCTTAGTAATAGATAAGTTATTGAAAACTTCTTAATGCGTCATACGTCATATACTTTAATTTGTCTTTTTAAAGAAAATATGTAATATATTTCGATACAATTACAAGAAATTACTTTGAAATAAATAATTAAATTGTTAATAATAATTTAATTTATATTAATTATACCGATTAAGACCGCCACTGTAGAGATAGTGTTTTCAAACAAATGAGTGATGATTGGATAAAAGATATATCACATTTACTGCGTAGAGATATAAATATTTTTAACAACTGATAATGAAATTATTGTACTCATGTTTCAAAATTTGAAGACTCGAAAGATCAATAGTAAGATAATTGTTTTGTGGTGCTTAATGATTATATTTTTTGAAGATTTATATGTATATTGTTGCCTTTGCTTGATTTATGATCAATTGTGTAATCTCTATTTTCTCCTCTGCTCTGATATATAATGTGGGAGTATTTATTTTACAAAGTTTATATAGGTTATTGCAATATACACTTATTTTCATAGTTTTTTGGGGGTAAACTTATTTTTACAGTTATTATTATAAAATAAATCAAATTAATTATTCAAATTACTTCCATTTATAAAAAGATAGCTGAGTAATAGTTGAGTAGTTCTCTTGTGAGACGGTTTCATGGATTTAAATTCATGAGACGTGCCGACTCACTCCATACTTATCGTGAAAATTAATATTTTTAACATAAAAATAATATTTTACATGGATTGAGTCGAAAATTCGTCTCACAAAATTGATCTACGAAACGTTCTCGTTTAGTTTTTATGATAAAAAATAATAATTATTCTAAACAAACTAACAAGTAACTTTCTATTAATAGTATAATAAAATTTGAAATAGATGAGCAGGAGATAAGTTTGTTTCTGGTGCAAAAATTATATTTTTTAATGCAAAGCTTACGCTAAATGATATGGATCGGGATGACCGTAATCAACTAAAATAAATGAGTCGTCAATTAAAAAAAATAGTGAATCGGTTGTTATTTTCTTATTATTATTCTACATAATTTGCTACGAATGATAAAACATTAAAACTCATTTTTTAAAAATGATTATATGTATTTTGATTTATCATCTCATTTTACGAATCAAACTGTACAACCGTGAAAATTTATATAATATCAAAATTAATTTACACGCAATTTGATCAAAATATCTAGTTAACATAAGACTTGGTTGTCATTTGTTAAGATGAAAGAATATAAAGTTGTTCAATGTATGTTCTAGCTGCCTAAATTTTATATTAAATATTAATGTAATAAAATAATATATGCTATTGCCAGCAAGTTCCCATTTGTTTTTATCGTAGTTTTACATAAAACATTTTTAAACGAACAAAGCCTACTCTAATCTAGTGTTGCCCTATGCATATATGTCGACAAGCTTTTATATATTGCTACAAAAACTTATGGCCAAAAAAATCTTTTAAAATTAATTAATTATCTCTCTTTCTAATTATTCTAATTTCCTTTAATCCCTTTTTCCATTGAAAAGGTTTTCAAAAAACAAAACAGAATAATGAGTGATGCTTGATCGAGGTGTATTAAATTTTATCGTTATCAAAATATCACCCCACTCCATCATCTATCAAAATTGTCAAGTCGTGTATATTTTTTTTTATGACGATAGAATCTGAAGTCACTATCTTTTTTTCGAACAGTGTATAAAACTCTCGGGATATCGCAGTAACTTACATATCACACTCATCAGGTGATTAATCGTACTGGACAATCTATGTAGGAAAGATTCACCCGAAAAATATGGTTAGTTAAATCACTTATTTTTGGGTTATGAAAACTTAAAAACCCTAATTTGTAGATGAAATATTCAAACTTTTGATGGTAAATAATATCTTTTTAGCTAGAACTTGATCCAAACTTTGCGAATATATTTAAATATTTCGGAAAGCTTTTAAAACAATTTCATTTAGCTCTAAAAAATAGCCTAGAATCTTGGAGAGCATGCCACCAAATTATAAAAACACACTAAAATTTTGCGGTTGCCCCGTCACTTCAGAATCTGTTGGCCACTCTTTTCTCAAGTGGCGAAAGCATTTTAAATAATAATTAGATTAAACCCACACTAATCTACTCTATAAACCTACGAGCCGACAACCTTTTTATTTAATTAAAGACAGAAAAAAAGATTAGTACAATATCTTTTAAGGATCTTATCAGTTTCTATAATAATAATTTTTCACTAAACAGTGTGCCGATAGTGAAACAAATGGAGAAATCAAAAGGCAAACGTGCACTACAACAGATGCATAAACTTCTCAGGTAGAGATTACCATTCACATCTTGATTTGAATTTTTTTTTAAAAAAAATTATATATCGTATTTTTAATTTTTTCTATTGGTCGAACTCGAACGGCCATAATTTATGCATTGCCTCATGTGGGGAGACCGAGAATGAATTAACAATAAATTTTTTTTTTAAAGAAGGTTGAGAGTACAGTTGGTTATAGTAGAATATTGAACCGATGTCTCATGTATCATCTAAATTTAGAATTTTGATATCAGATGATATATAAATCAAATATTTAGATACATTATCCTCCGTGATATTGTTTTAGTTATCGATATCTAACTGAAAATTCTTCCCAAATAATTGATTGAGGAAAACATAATTTAGGATAGGGATAGGAAAAAGTAGCTAAATTTTCGGTATATCGAATTTATCATACTGAAAAATATCGAATTTATCAAAATTTTCGGCATGTCAAAGATTCGGTACGATAACGGTATAAAATTTGAAAAATTTCAGTATATATAGAAATAATATATATAAATTAAATTTATATATATTTTTTTAAATAAAAATTTTAAAATGTATAAAACAGTATATACCGAACAAAAATTTGGTATACTCGCTATGCTAATTATATATACCGAAAGTTTCGACATGATATCAGTATATATTTTTTAATTCCACAATTTTCGATACGATATATAGGTTTGTACGATATACCGCTTCTTAATTTATGATCTTAAGAATTTTTTAATTTTTTATACGAATATATAATGAATTTTTTTTTTTTTTAAAAAAGGAGATCTTAGTTACATCATCCAACATTAAAAAGAACGTATAAGGTCCAAAAATGAATCCCAAACACTGCACAAAGACATCTTTAGTTAAAATTATATGAGTCCAAAATTTACACACACAGAAACACATACATAGATCCATGATTTTTCGAACATGAAAATTGTTGAAGACATTTTTACACAAGATTTCCGCAATATTTTTCATGTTCTATTTAATGCATTTGCCACAAAAGTTTCATTCTTGAAACGAAAACCATTATTCATTCAAAAAATTTACGATGTTCGAGCGACTTACGCGCATTATTATTATTATTTTAATTTACGAGTAATTTACATTAAAATGCATAAAATTTGAAGCTGAAATTTAATTTCTCAAGGAAATACAGATGATATGATACAAATGACCGAACGAACGCATTGATTTACTTTCATGCACTACAATATACGATTCTAATGAAAAGACAGTTCATCTAAATTTAATGTTCTAATTTAACATGCTTTTTATTATAGACACGAACCCGCATAAATCGTATTGCGTGCATTGGATAAATCTCGAATATATGCAGTATCTTGTAAACAATTCGTCATGTAAACCTACATAAGATTACAGACAAACTCAAACAAAGAAGATTTTTGACGGATTTGAGCTTGAGACCAAGAAAGTGGTCACATTCAATTATGCTGCCAGCCAATCAAAATTCTTATTTATACACCAAGAAATATACAAAATATAAATAGTAAATGGAAAAGACAACTCATGTCCATGTACCTTCTAGTTTATTTCTCAATAAAAGATAAAAAAGAAAACTTCCCAATAAACTTCCAAAAGACCTCATTATCCCATTACCCTACCAGCACAAGAAACCAAAGTTACCATTCTTGAATACATTTTTATGCACAAATAAATAGTTTCAGACAAAATATGTTCTTTTACATAAATGTATGCATTTGCAATTAATTAAATAGCAGTGGTTTTATATATATATATTGGAAGATCTTAAATTTTTAACATTTTAAATGCATGTAGATATTCCAAATCTGAACTTCCCCTTTTAGACTTATGTCGATTTATAATTTAATTCATCAAAAATGTTCGAAGTGTCTTTTTTGGAAATAACAATATGAGAGTTGGTTTCATTACTTAATTCACACCATTTCTTTGAATAGAATGTAAGCAAAGTGGACAATTAACTTTTGAAGTATTGAAATCAATTTTAAGGCTCATCTTGAACTACGTCTCAAGTTCATAACGAGATCTCGAGTTTGAATCATATTATGCAAATCAACTCCCTAACTTTTTTAAAAAAAAACAATTCCACTTAAATCAAAATATAANTGCAACAAGAAATTAGAATGAATAGAGGAGCCGAGAAGGTATTGAGAAGATTGACCTGTGTCCGCTCCATCATCACAGCGTTAAGGTTAAAAAAAAACCTTCGATAATACTCTTGTCCTATCCCACAAAACCCACCGCAGATAAGTAAAAGAACGAGCTATGAATCTGTAACCTTGCATGAAACCCTCGAAATAACAACAAAATAATTATTTTCATGAATTTTGAACCACCATTAATTTTCAAGATCCCAGCTTATATTTCAAAATATAATAATATATAAATATTGATAGAGAAGGAATATGTTTACTTAGTCGAGTTAATACTGATCGTGGGAGTGATGATGGTGTTGGTGTTGGTGGTGATACATTCGATTCATGGCTACTCTGTGGCTGCTGCTTTCATCTCCTTCGCTCAATTTTCCGACACCCATTTGGGCTCCAAGATTTAGATAGACTATTCTTGAATCGAGATTCAGGCCGCTACCCGCCACTGACATGTTGGCCGCGCTGCCGCTGCTTGCACTACTGGCATGTTCGTCACCCATCGGTGGATATATGGAGGCGGTGGCTGTTGAAGGTGGCGCGTTTCCATTCCCTTCTTCTCTCGAAATTACCATTGCAGCTGACTGTACTAGTTCGAGACACAGCCGTAACTTATTCGGCTCGATGTGCGCTAGCCCTGGGACAGCTCCTTTAAACAAGAAATCAGACGTTAGGGTTCGAAGCACATCTAACGGCGTAATCCCGTCTACAGTTCGGACATTGGGATCAGCATGGTGGTCCAGTAGCACCGCCACCATGTCCGGCGAAACCATTTCTGCGGCGACGTGAAGTGGGGTTTTCCCGGCCGGACCAGCGGGATAGTTTACATCGGCTGCACCGAGTTCGAGTAAAGCTTTCACTACTTCTCTGCTGCAATTCTCAACTGCGTAATGCAAAGCTAATGCTTCGTCGAGATTGAGACCTTCTCCCATTACCATAAGTTTAACAAGTTCCACGTCGGATGAGTCAAGGGCCCGGCGCATTCGTCTTATTTTTTGCTCCTCGAGGTCGGCAGCTGCGCCACCGAGGTCGTGATGGTGCGGGTGGTGATGGGGTATTAGAGAACGGCGGGCGAGGGAGGATTTAAGGCGAAGCTCTTCGATCTTGGCCACAACATCGACTGAGAGATGTTTACCTAAGATTTCCGGAGGAAGGCCTGAATTTGCCACTAAATGCGAGCAAGTAGTCCAAAGTTGATGCATTTCTTGTTTTCTTGAAGCAATTAACACTTTCATTACGTCTTCAATGGATGCCTTCTCCACCATGATTGTCAAATGTTTCTGCAAATTGATCAAAAAACTTAGTATTACATTGTTGAAATGAAATTAATTGGCTCATTAATAATAGTTTGATGCTATCTAGAGGGCATATATGTGAAATAGCTAAGCCCTTGAGTGCAAATGGGAAGATTTTAATTTCGTTTTCAAAAGAAAATTAGGAAAGTTGGGTTTTGGGGATCACTGTGGAAGACAAGACTAGTGATCAAAGAGATAAAACTTTAAAAATTTCAGAAAGTAATGTTACATGAAATCAAGACGAGGACTTATCAAGAGACCTTTGCTAAAAATAACAAGAAGCTCAGTGGAAGAACCCAACGTTGAATACATGTTTTGTGAGCTCAAAATGTGAAAAATAAAATGGATAGAACCCACTTTTGCAGCAGACTATATATGCTGCAGCCCAAAAATTACTACAGGAATAAATAATTAAAAAAAAAAAGAAGAAGAAAACTAATCACAAGAATGAGCAAAAGAACTAGATTTCTTTTAGATCATTAAAAGAAACCCCACCTCTGATTCATGAAAAGAAAATTTTATGACTATGATCGATTAAGCTCATTCAATCATTCCGTATTGACCAACATAACCTGGAAAAATACGATCCAAGTTTTTAAAACCAAAATTGTTATACATTTGTCTCAAAATTAGAACCCACAAACAAAAAGAATAAAATAATCAAACAACAAACTGAGTATTTTTTTTCACCAAAAAAAAAAAATGAAAGTCAGACACCAAGATCAAAATATAGAAACCTGAGTGAGCAAAGCAAGCTGTTCCACACCAAAAGATCTAGCGGCTGCGAGAGTGTCAAGGGCAAGATCAACGGCGGAGGTGCAATGCGTATGCCAGCAACCCCTCTCCCCACAATTAGGCCTCGGCTCATGTTTCTGAGGAACAATCGAGACTTGCCCACTGTACAAGAACTGAAGCATCAGCAAGAAAACTTCATAGCCAACTGAGTTCACTGGTATCACATGAATACTAGGCCCTCTAGGCGACCCACTTCCCGGGCCCATCCTTATCGGGTCTAAGCCCGTCTGGGAGTCTGGCCCGCAAAAGAATTTCCTGAAAAACAAGCTTCTGGCTGCTAAGATGCACCTGTGCGCATGGACTAAACGACCCTCTACGCTGAAGGTTACATCGCTGAAAGCCTGGCCGTTGATCAGCAGATTCAGGTAGTCCAGGGACAGAGATCTTAAGGAGTCTTCGGGGGTCATGGCGATACACTGTTTTCTCCTGTAAAAAGGTCGATATACAATTAGAAGGAAAATATTTCTCCGTGAAGAATTGAGAAAGGAGCTAAAATCCTGAAGGTGGATTCATTTCATCATTTAATTTGATGTTTTCCTTCAATTGATCTTTGATGATGATGATCAACTGTTTGCTATTTGTTTCTGATAAATTATTTTCTCAAAAGAAAAACCTGAGGAGAGAGAGCGAGAGGTGTAATATAAATGGCTAACATGGTCGGCTGAGATTAAATTTTAAAGGGGGATGGAATATTTATTTTGGGGATATAAAATAATAATATGGGATTAATAATCTGTAAAATGGAGATAAATTTTTCATGGGATCCATTATTGCGGACCAGAACCTAATCCCAATTGATTATCTCATTCCTAATTTATGTCTTGTGCGTTGGAATATACTTACTGTGTGTATAATTTATAGTATATTTCCCCATTATATTATACTAAATTATTAAATAATTATTTTTATTTCTATTTAATTAAATTGAACAGTTTCTCTGGGGAATTTCGTAAAATAAAACTTTAGTTCATCCATTAAAAGATCATTTAAAAATTCAAATTTAAATTTAATCGTTTAATTACAATATTAATAACTAAGATTATAATAAAAAAATAAATTTATAAAACTATAATTAATTCAACGTAACATACAAAACTAAAAATATCATGTATCAATATATACAAAAATAACTTAATTAGCATATAACTCAAATATATTAATATTATGTTTTTATTATAATATCACATGAATAATTATCCGAAATAGTCTTACACGAAGAACCCACAAATAATTATATATAGTACATATAAAGATAATAATTTCATAATTTTTCTTTGTTTCTAAGAATAATTTACACATGTACATATAATGTACTCATGGATCTTGTTATTTAATGAACCTTGGGAATTGTGGTTCCATTTCTTACTTACTTTTAATTACAAGTGGTCATTTTATTGGTAAACTTCCGTTAGAATAGGTTTTTTTGAAATGATTTCACGAATTTTTATCTGTGAGACGAGTCAATTCTACTGATATTCACGATAAAAAATAATACTTTTAGCATAAAAAGTAATATTATTTCATGGATGACTCAAATAAGATATCAGTCTCACAAAATACGATATGTGAAACCGTCTCACACAAGTTTTTGTCTTTTTCAGTTATATGCTAGATCTAATTATAGAATTTAAGCTTGGTTTCAATGAATCAAATATTTATGTATAGAATTGAACTAACCTGACCCAGAGCAAAATTAGTTACTATCGACCTATCATTATATATTCAAACAATTAATATCTTATAAATAATTTAGATTTACTTCAATAAATAATTCTTATTTTAAAATCCCGCAGTCAAAAGTAAAAGCAAGGGGAAGTTGGTGAAAAATCCTCAATCAAAATATTTCTTTGGGTTCACTCCCTACCCACAAAATTGTGATACTATGTCATACAAAATGTGGTACGCTTCATGTAGAAATGTGGTACTAAAAAAATACTAAGAGACTGAACACAAAAAAAAATCGACGGCTGAGATTGAAGGTCAATTTCTTTTAAAAGTAAATTGTATATATAATATAAATAAATATATATGTGGTTGGATGAAAGGTAACTGTTTGTTTTTTACCCTAAAGCATGTATTGGTAAAGAAAGGGAACAAAAAAAGGCATTAGCATATTGATAGACAACACATCACACTGACTGTCTTATGATTTGAGGTGCTAAGATTTGACATTTGACTTGTCTTTTCAATTTCATTTAACTTCACTTTCCCCAACTTTACAAAACACCACTCCCTCCCCCTCTCTGCCTTTGCCTCCCTACAATTTTGGCATTTTCCTATTTTATCATTTCTCCTCAATTTCCCTTTTTCCAAATCTACCTCACAACATTCATTGTGGCTTTGCCAAAGATTCAAAATTTCAGGTTCACATCACATCAACGATTTTCACACACACACACACACACACACACACATATATATCATAATGATTATTATATAAGAAATTAGATCTTGAATCAATAGTGTTGTTACGATTTGATATTATATTACGTTGAAAATCCCACGAGATTCTTGAAATTTAAAGCAGACTCGAAGGAATTTATTGCTCGTCAAATTTTGTTCTTCGTACCGTTTGTCAAACAAAGTTGGGAATTAGAAATAATAATAATTAGCATCGGTAAAGTTTTCAATAAACATATTATTTGATCTAATGACACAATGATTAGAGCAAACAAACCACAAAAGATGAAAAGTAAACATTTGTTTAGCATATATTGTGTGGTTGATTTAGCCGACAATAATAATAAAAAAATCCTAATTGTAAGAATATAAAAGTATTGCTTTATATATATATACATATGTATATATATACATATGTATGTATTTTTTATGTTTGTCTGAAAACCACATTCTTGTTATACATGTATATAGAATTCTTATCACACGAGTCACACGCTTACGAATATGAAATATTATTAAAAACAATAAAGATAAGATTGAAATTAGACAA
Source organism: Primulina huaijiensis (assembly GCF_012295235.1). NCBI lineage: Eukaryota > Viridiplantae > Streptophyta > Magnoliopsida > Lamiales > Gesneriaceae > Primulina > Primulina huaijiensis. The sequence continues at coordinate 16,947,998 of NC_133318.1, forward strand.
TTTAGATGATAAAAATCACAAAATAGATAATATATGATACTAAAATAAGAATTTTTCCTTTAATTCACCTAAAATCATATATATATTTATTTCAACACACTACAAACAAATTAAATTTCGTAGACAAAATTAATCCATCGCCAATATTTTGAGGAGATTTTGGCAGAGGCTAGTTGGTATGTGTGGTTTGTGTGTCAATCTAGGCAATTGACTAAATAAGTCTCGGAGCTGTTGCTTTTCCTATCAGAAAATCCCAAGTAATCATTTGAGTCGCAATTGGATGCTTCCATTGTATGATGAAAGGAGAGGTCCTCACTATTATGGTGAGGTACAGTAGTGAAGTGATGTATTTTCAGTCTCATTATGTGTTCTATAAATATAAATATAAATATAACTGAAATTGTTTCTTTTATGAGATATTTCAGGGCAATTTACACTTGAAATTAAGATTTCATTCCTCCACTAAACACAGAAATGAATTTGTCTATTTAACACCATCAAAACATCAATTCCAAAATCACATTTTAAGATCTTTCTTGCTGTTTTAACACCTTTCACTTCCATGAACCCTAACTATCTCGTATTATGTTTGGATTGGTAGATTTGATTTGACGAAAAAATTGAATTGGAAAATTATATGAGCCAAGAACTTCAAATCTTCATGTCAGGCATGACCTAGAACAACATATGTGCTTTAATCTAATTGGAGATGAGTCGTCAATTTTGGCCCTTCCCTCGTTTTATTTAATTCCAAATATGCTAACCAATCATATAAAACACACACTCATGAGTGTTTATGTGTGTGTTTTACAAAGTTGTCATGAGAAGGAAAGAAATTCACATTCTGTGGAGGGGGAGGGGGAGGGGGAGAAATAACCATGCATGTTACACCAATTGATTCCCACAAGTAAAAGTAACAGTGGGATCATATCCTGCCAAATGATTAACGAGCCTCAGATTTTAGATTACTTTGAGAATCATAAATACCACACATAAAAAGTATCATTTCTTCGTATCCAAAACGTATTGAAAGTTTCAAAATTTTTGTTTTGACGTTTAAAATGTTCTTAAGCGTCGTATGATTTAAAACTATTCATCAGACGTTTAGAATATTTACCTTTGTGTTTTAAATACTAGACATCAAACTAATCCGGATTTTAAACGGAGACAGGAATCAACCATCGTCTTCAATCTCCTAAATCAGGTTCACGATCAAAAATTGGGTTCATCGTATAGATCGCACTAGATATCTAAACAAAATTTGTGTCGAGAGTTGGTCGCCGAAATTCTCAAAATTCCGGCGACATCGGGGCAACAGTGCTGTGGAAGAGGGCGACGGCCGATGGTGAGGGAGAGAGAGTGGACAAAATTTTGTGTGTAAAATATTTAAAAATTTTAATTCCTGCTCAAATCAGGAATCCTATTTGAATCAGATGCTATAATTTCATTATTCAAAATCTCTCATTTATTTATTTTCTACTCTTGAAAATTCATTAAATTATTATCAACTTTTGATAATAAATATATTAATTATTTAAATTAAATAATTTTTATTTAACTACTAAACTAATTAATTAATCTATTATAGACACTTCTAAAATGTTTCATGATAATTTTGCACTTATTAGTCATCACTACTAATATTATTATTTAATTAATATGTTTTAAATTTATTAAATAAATAATTTCGAATTCATTATAACCTCAATTGACTATCAGACATCACCGATACATCGATGGTACGAATCTCGTTCACATAATGAAAAATAAAAATTTCAAAGGACACAATTTTTTACTGATCCATTTTTTGCACCTGTCAGTTTTGTGAACTATTTCACTAAAATATAAGGTTCCACTCTCCTCACTTAATTAACTGGTAAGCTAACTTTCACATTTTTCATTACATGGAATCAATTTGTAAAATATTTTGTAAGCCATCTATTTGATCTCACTACAAGAAAAAACCAAATCAACAATCTACATACGACAACGATTTTTACTAAAACCGTTATCGTATGCTTTTGAACAATGATTTTAGTGAAAATCGTTGTTTTATGTACGTTTTTTAAGCAAAAGACAATGGTTTTATAGGGTCAATGACAACAGTTCTATAAAATCGTTGTCTTTGAGCATTTTTTGGGTCAAAGACAACGGTTTTGTAAAACCGTTGTCGATTAGCGTATTTGTTGGACAAATGAGATACAGTTTTGCTGAAACCGTCGCTAAAATTAGCAACGGTGTATAATCCGTCACTATATATAACGACGGTTACTTAAAACCGTCGCATGTTTTAAATTAGCGACAATTTTAGCATATTCATGCAATCAAACTTTAGTTTAGACACAAAATCTAATACTTGTATGACCCTCAATGTTTTAAGTATACAAATAGTCATTGGTTCACAAATTAATGTGATTCAGAACAACATTTGTTCTTATTCGGGCTTACTTTAATCAACTTCATTCTTTTCATCAACCATTTGAACAAGAATGTCTGAACTAAAGTCTGATTGCATCAATCGGAATATGGTAAGAGTTTCTAGTAGCATCGCTTCATTATCCCCTAGGTTTCACTGATAGTGCCTGCAAAAACTTTAAGTTATGGTTAGCATACACTACGGTCTCGTCCCTTCAACTCATATATGCCGATCGAATTTGAAACAATTGATATATCGAGAGTTGCACATGAATTAAATGATGATATGATATATATTTGAGTAATAATAGTGACATCATATGTGAAACTAGGAAAAAACATTTCCCTAAAGCATATGTCATGCTCTGACCAGAGACTCCTTGCACAATTAATCCATCAGATCACATATGATATCTTAAGCCATAGGTGAGCGATTAATTTCCAAGTACAATATATTGGCTCTTGAGTATTTTGGGATTACACTGAACCTCGCTACGCTATGGCCCTCAATGGAGTGGTAAACAAATCAAAGTGCATACTAGTACGTAGAGTTTCTAGTTGTCCGGTGTCAAATAAATAATGGTGTAAAACATTAACCGTGAATTATTCCACTGGATAAGTAACAACCACGTGGAAAGTTCGAGTGAGAGTTATTCAGTGTATCATCAAATGATCACTCATCTGTATAAATGTACATATTCACGCCCTTATTAATGAAACAAGTCTTTTACATCACAAATGCTAGTTTCAAGCTCAACCGATATTTATTTTTATTTTATGTGGTTGAATCAACTAGTAACATGTTTAGAATATATAGTACATTTTCTAACGAGTTTCATGATCTTACGTTGTGAGACAGACATCATGATACATATTGTATATTCAATGATTTTTTCTATGCAGCTTGCATTACTATAGAGATAAAATAAATGTCACAATTGGATTAAATTAAAATATTATTAAAATAAAAATTGTTTTTACATAAAAATCTTCACTAGACACCTACCCTAACTATACTAGCTACCTACCATATGTGATCGCCGGACACTTCCTCTAATAACTCATGCTACCAATGAAGTCTCATACCTCATCCTATAGACATTTTTCATAATTGAAGCTCAAACAGTTTTGACTTGTTGAAATGATGTCTCAAAGACGGCTAAAAAGAGAAGAAAATGGGGTCGACCAAAAAAATATAGGACTTGATTGTATTTATGTTTTATAAAATAAGTCTTGAAATGATGTCTTGATGTTAAATATATTTCAAATTCACCACTTGTTATCTATATAGATGTAATAATAATTAAGATAAATTTGGAATACAAGATATGTATCATTTAAAATTCATCATTCCAATCAAATTCTCATCCAAGAAAAACCTTAATGAAATGTTGATAATGATTTCAATATTATTTTGAGGGAGAGACTATGCATAAAACTCCAGGTGCAGCAAAATTCTTGGATTAATGTGGGTCCCATATATTTTTATGTAGGACCTACTAATCCAAGTGTGTGTTGTCCATCGGGTGTGGGCATAGTCTATATTATTTTGAGTTGTCTTCCATATGCCACATTCAAGATTCTCAAATATAATCTTTGTTTGAATGACACTTAGTGTCAACGGTCACATTTGGGATTCTCAAGTTATGCTCAGTGAATGAGTAACCTTACGACTTTGGCAAACTTCTCTTAAAAGCTCGGACATATGCACTTGTCGGTCTTGTTAATTACTCAGCTTGTAGAGGAGACTGGAAGACTTTGGTAAGTATATATCCTCATATATATGTATCCAAGCTAGGGAAATCGGCACGAAACGTGGTGTTTGTGCTGCATGGTTTAAAATATTTGAGTTGCACCGTTACCACCAGCTACAACTTTTGATAAAACGGCAAGTAAGTTCTCATACGTTAAACTGTAGACGTTGCGCCATTTGATTTGGTTGGCTAGGTGGACCTTAAAATAATGACGTCAGATCTTAATGGGTAATATTGTATCTGTTGGAGACAGGACGACGATAGGGAAAAGTAAAGATATGAGACAACAACAGCAGATAAGTATAAAAAAAAATAAAATTACGTCTTCACTAACAACTATAATTTTTGGTCAAATAATAAACCGTTGATCTTAACCTTTGGTCAACCGGAAATAGAGGCAGTAATAAATTCATGGGTATCGCATTCGGACTCGGACAGAACATATATATTAATGTTATCGCACGAGGATTCACTGCAACAGAGCCAGGATCAGGTTTCTGATATTTATTATTGCGAATATATACGAGTTTCCTGTAGACAAAATTTTAGTGTTGATCATTTTTTTATGTGAAAAATATAAGAGAAATTGGACTTCACTCCCCAGCCGCCGTTTTTTTTTGTGTTCAGTCCCTGGGTACTTTTTTAGTACCATATTTCCACATGAAGTGTAACACATTTCCACATGAAGTGTACCACAATTTGTATGACATAATACCACAATTTTGTGGGTAGGGAGTGAACCCAAATAAATGTTTTGATTGAGGATTTTTCACTAACTTCCCCAAAAATATAGAGTACTAGAAAAAAAATTTGATATAATATTCAAATTTAAAACTTTAAATATGTAATTTTAGGTTTCTTAATAACATAATAAAAAAAATGAAATTTTAGTTGTATATTTTTTTTGTGATTCTAATTTTTCTATATTGTCTAATTTCAGTCTTAATTCAATATTTTTGTTTGTTTGTTCGTTTTTAATTTTTTCAATTTTGATAACTTTTTAGATGTGGTGTTGACATGTCAGTGTAATATCATCACTATCGAGAAAAAAACTAAAATTTCCCGAAATTGAAATATACATGAGTAAAACACAATTTTAATAATATAAAGAACCAAAATTACAAAATGTGAAATTTCAGAACAAATATTATAAATTTTTCCTAAAATAATTAACGAAGTAAGATAATTGTTGTTTACAAGATGATGTATATCTTTAAATTGCATTTCTATTTACTAATGCATTGATTAAATAAGTATTTAATGTCCATTAAGAGAAGGATAACCCTAATCAGTTTTCAATAAAATATGTTAACGAATTATAATTTGTTAATAGATTTGTAGCGATAAAATTATTGTACGAACATAGCTGAGGGTTCTAATTATTATTTGAAAATAATTATTGTTTAAAAAACTTTTGTATGGTGTTTGTTGGTATGGGGTATATTTTGTTTAACATATAATGTATAAAAATATAAAAAGTTGTGTGTATCAGATTTAAATGTTGTCCCAAATGTTATAACAATTAGTGACAACACTAAGCGGAATAATATAACACACAAATAAATAACTTAAACCAAAATAACCAAAATTAATTGTGCACAAGTATAAATACGCGATGTCTCAAGACAAATAATCACTAGAAAACAAATTTCAGTTTACAAAAACCAACATTAATGATTTTAATGAAAACCAATTTTCTCAACATGTTGAGAAAAAAAACTGCTTTAAATGTATTCAAGAAAGCAAAGCACAATGCCAAAAACTGGAGCAATAAAACTTGATCATCAGTCAACACTTCCACGCGTATTGCCTGTAGATATCTCCAACAATCACGGCAACACGTAAAACAACACTCTTCAAAACAACAACGTCATTGTGAATTATTTTTTTCTGAAAACCACGATATGCAAGAGTGCAAAAGTGAGCAGCCACCAAACGTCCAAGTTTCAGTCAAAACGCCAAAGGTTAAAAGTCTTTTTCCTTAGCTTTGTTCTCATATTTATAATTTCTTTATCTCCTAGGGTTTATCTCCAAAAAGAATCTTACAAGATATGAAAATCAAGAGTTTTATCAGAAATAAACTTTTTTTAAACAATGATATCATATCATAAAATGCTTATCATAAATATCATATGTAGAAAGGCAAAATCTTGAATTCAATATTTATATTTAAGAAAAAGATTATTTCAAGGAATAAATTATATCATGGAAACCAAGACTAATTTAGTGTTGTCACTTTTAGGTTTTCTAATTGGGGAAAAAGCTTGGAAATCACTATAATATTATATTCTTGTTGATCAAATAATAATAGTTTAATATTATTAGCTAGCTAGCAACATACATTAAAAAAAGGGATACAAAATAATTTTTTTTATGTACGGGACTAATTAAATAACCTTATATTTTTGGGATAGTGGATTTTAAAAATGAATTATTACGACAGTGGAGCATAATTTGTAGAAAGAAAATAAAGCGACGACATTTTAAGGGACAACGTACCAAAAGTGGAATTTTAATAACGTAAAGTATAAATATTAACGACAATGTTTCAAAATACGGAAATATTTAATTTTTATTCTTTTGGGTTTTTATTTTCCTCTGTTTTTTTTATATTGAGGATAAAAATGAATTATTGTATAGACTTAAACTTTTTGGAAAACAACATTTAAAACTCAATAATTTATTATATTTTTCAGCTAGGAGATCTCAAAACGGGATGGCAAGATAGGCCACCGGCAACCCGCCTCAACCCTTCCCGCCATTTTTAAAGATCGCTTAAATTGACAACTCAGCCTTACTTATCTTCGATTACAGGTTAGACGGGCTGGCCCATCTATTTTTAAAATAAATGGTAAAATAATAATAAATTTTTTGAATAAAAAAATAAAACATTTGAAATTCTAAGAAATTAAATAAAAATTCTTAATCAAATAGTTCAACAAATATTTAAAACTATTTTTTAAAGAAATTAATAAAGTATAAATTTAATTTGTAAATAAAATATGAAAAAAAAAACTAAAGAAATATTACAAATTTAATTATCATTAAAGTTCATTATAATTAAGTCAAATAAAACTTAAAAATATCTAAATAAAAACACTTAAAATACAATTTCATTAAAAGAAAGTTTAAAAAAATAATATTCTGGTGGGACGGTCTGCCCATCCTAACCCACAACCTGCGCGGGCTCAATCTGTTTGGCCCGCCTCCGAATGGGTTTAGATTTCCCAAACCTAGCTCGCCACATTTTTATGGCGGGGTGGTCGGCCTGGCGAGATCAGCTCAACTTGACAACTCTAGTTTCAGCTTATTAAGCCGTCAAACTTTCGTCTTGATGCATTGACTTCTATGTTTTGGTTATTTTGGTCCAATGGAAAATGTGACACTCGATACGTATACATTTTTTGTCACCCAAGCATATCAGCAATTTTCGTTGTTACGACAGTACCGTTCAATGCTACGTCAGCATATTTCGATGTTACATCAACAATATAGTGAAATAAGAGTAAAAAAAAAAAAAAAAATCAAAGTTATTTCACCAAATCTAAACTTTGATTATTCATTTGGCTAAAACTCAAAATTAGATAAGTTAATTGACTAAAATATTTATCTTTTATTTACATATATTTACGTTAATGTACACAAATAAGCTAAACAAAGATAAATATCGTTCAAATATAATTTTAAACGAAAATTCTATTTAACTTGAGATAAATTATATTATTTAAGATTTAATTTGAACTTAACTTAAATTATTGTTTTAATTAAAATTATTGAATATAACATAATTTGATTTAAAATATTTTGTTATTGATTTACTAATATATCTTTTGACGATAGTCGTGCTTTTCGATAGTCCAACCCCAATCACAAACAGATCGAAAATCGATTTACACAATCCAAATACTTGAACAATTGCGATATATAATTGTTTTTTAGATCAAATTCTCTCGGCCTAATAACCATCCTTCCAAAATATTCAAATGAACTATTTTTGACCCGTTTGATATTGAGTGGGTCTCATATGAGACCGTCTCACGGATCTTAATATGTGAGACGGGTCAACCCTACCCATATTCACAATAAAAAATAATACTCTTAGCATAAAAAGTAATACTTTTTCATGGATGACCCAAATAAGAGATCCGTCTCACAAATACGACCCGTGAGACCGTCTCACACAAGTTTTTGCCTTTGATATTTCTTACACGAGTAGTGTAAGGTTTGTTGGATTAGCAAGATAGAACTTCTAGGTCTATTTCCAAGAACCGCTAGCTAGGGTAATTTTCTTTTTTTATAGGAACTTTATTTGTTTGTAAAGTTTATTTATTGTGAAACATTAATTGAAAAGAGCAAGACATTATAATTGAATCTCTTCAAAATCTTGCTAGCTTCAATTAGTAGAATAAGCACAAAGAATATGAAACTTCATGAAGAAATTTCACTTTCATAGACACACACACACACACACTTATTTTTATTATATTCTCCATTGACTCCCTATTATGGAACTTGAAACCCTACCAATATATGAGGTTCAAAATTCTTGTTTCCGATCCCAATATCTTATAGTGGATTCTCTTTCTCTAGCCACTAAGCACTTATCCATACATATACACAAAATTATATATATATATATATATATCTCTTGTGAGATGATCTCACATATCTTTATCCGTGAGACAATTTAACCCTGCCAATTTTTATAATAATAATAATAAACAATACGTTTGAAATAAAAAGTATTATTTTTTATGAGTAACGTAAATAAGATATATGTCTCACAAAAGTTTTTGTGTAAATATGTGTGTGTGAATATATTAATTAGTTATTGGTATTCATTTAATTTGTGGGTCATGTATTGTAAGAATATATAGATTGATTGATCTTTAACTTAGTGCAACTTGAATAATAGTAGAAAAATACCACTATATCAAATCCATCATTTAATAGTATATAAAATGAAAAAATATGTAATCCAGAAAAAAAAATAGAAGATAATTTTTTTTTAAAAAAAAAAGTCATGATAAGGACATCATTTTTTAACATGCATGGGAAGGAAGTAGTTGCAAGCTAGGTGAAACATAATCGCTTTCAGATCTTATGGGGAAAAAATTTAAGATAATTTGTAGATATGTAGAAGAATGAGTACGGATTCGATGGATTGATTATAAATTTCATAATAATTTTTTTTTGTACTATTAACCATTTTCCTTAACCTATAGGGTTTGACATAATATATGGATATGTATAAAATGTCAATTTAGATCATATGGTAACTCAAACAATATGATTTAATTGTCATAATTTGATGAAATGTCATGCATTATATTATTTGTCACAATCCCGGAAAATTGTAATATCGGTCTTGTATATTTATATAATTTTCTCATCTTCGGCTTTTACATCATCAAATTTTAGATGTAGACCGCAATATCTTTGGTTTTTTTTATTTTTTACAATTTTGATCATTTTTACATGGTGAATCTAATGTGAAAACATGACACTCATGTGTGTGATGTCATGTGTGGAATGTCACATCGTTATTTTCGGTAAAAAGGACTGAAATTGTCAAAACATAAAAATATCATATTAAAACTCAATTTCGACAAAATAAACGATCAAAAATATAAACATAAAAGACGAAAAGTATAATTTTATATCACAATCCAAATCTTAAATCCAAAAATACACCATTAACCGCTTAATCATATATAATAAGACAAATAAATTATCAAAGAGATAACAATGCTTTGATAAACGTATCATTCAAAATTGTATATCATGGCCGGTCTTAATTTATTTGGAGTTTAATTATGTTATGTTTTTTTCTTGCAAACCATTAATTATAAGGACAAAATACAATCTATAAAATCAATTAAATCAAGATATTTATTTGTTCAACTCTCACCTAAAATGTCCTGTCAAATTGAAAGACAGACAGATGCATTCAGTGATCAAAACTGGCAGAAAATCAGCAACACATGTATTTTGTCTAGATTTGTATCCACGTGCGTGAAAATTCATTAAAATTGAGGAAACAAAGCTCACCCAGAATTATATTTTGTAAAAAAAAATAAAAGATTGTTTGTGAAAACACACACACAGAAATAATTTAATTTCACTACTAAAAGTGATGATCTCTACCTATTCATTGTCTTACTTACGTTGTAAACTAGTAAGTGTGACTTGACCAATTTCAATAGAGCTTTGTGACCAACTTCATTCACAACCGTAATTTTCGGCGCACACTGAGTTAAACAATCGAACTAATATGATCAGGGACGGAGCCATCCCAAAGGCTGGGGTGGGCTCCAGCCCAGGGTAAAAAAATAAAAACAAAATAAGATTATTATATATTTTAATTATAGACTAGGTTAAATTTTTGTAAAATACTAGTTGTAAGTCAAATATTTATTGTTTTTTCAAATTTTAGCCTAAGTTCCGTTGAATCATAGCTCAGAATGAAAAAAATTTTTGACTACACCCCTGAATATGATAATCTAAAATTCATGTTAATGGAATAAATTAAATAAATTTTATATGAAAAACTCGTTAGTGAAATGCGGGTCAAAATTAATTGTTGATGACTTTGTTGTAACTACCATTAGTGATGTGATGTGACAATTCCATAAATACATGTGGAAAGGATTTGACAAGGACTGTTGACCATGACCTCTCTTACAGACACGCAGCAACGCTTTTCAGCCGTACGATCGCGTAACCTAAACCCTGGATCCGAACGACACGTGTCTCGCTCATAGTTCCAATTCTGTCAGAAATTAGTTGATCCCTATTGTGTATTCTGGTAATTACATGACAATTGTACGTACTTTTTTTTTTTTTTTTGACGTAGAATTTCTTTTTCCTCTACAGATTTTTCTATGGGCCACTGATTTTCACGTGCCATTTTGTAGTAATAAATATTTTTTTTAACGGATTCAATAAATACTTTTTATTATGTAAAAGTTGAAAAAAAGAAGAAAATGTAGAGAGGTAAAAAAAAATTGTTTTATGGTATGTATATATAATAAGGTTTTAAATTTTGTTAGGCGTTGCTCCGCGTCTTGATCAGTGCCTTGTGTTTAGGTCGTCTAGGCAGTGATCAAACATCGTTAGACGAATTCTACGGTATTAATATGATAAAATAAAGTTTGGTGTGTGATTGAAAACAAAAAAATAGTATTTTTTGTTGGAATTTGGTTTAGAACTTATAAAAAATTACTTTTTATTTTTTTACTTGAGTTTTAGTTTAAATTAAAACTTCAAAAAAACTTTTCAAAAAAAAAAGTCACTAAAAAAATTTAATTTCGGCGCCTAAGTCCGCTTAGGCTGGTCGACTAGAACTTTTTTGGTATGATCGACCAACGCCAAGATCGATTTTTAGAACATTGATAATGACCGAGCTATGAATAATCAAGGGATTTAATTAGAACGCATGCACTCTCAAGCGCGTAGGCCGATTTTTTAAACACTGATAATGGCTTAACTATGAGTGATCTCAATGGGTTTTTATTAGAAGACATGCGCAGTCATGTCTCAAACATATATACATGATTGTTTTTTCAAACAAAATTACAAGTTTATAATGCAACGATCTTATATGTTTATTTTCTTACGATTTTAGTCGTCTATATTATATCTTCATTCTCGCACAAATAAATTTAAAAAAAAAAATAAAGGCAAGATATTTTAAAAAAAACGAAATTACGATTCTGATGTCACTTCATTCTACCCATCAGTATTTGGCTAATTCTTTTTGCCTCTCTTTTTCTTTCTTTTCTGAATAAACAACTGACTGAAGTTACTGCTCTACGCACAGTTAAAAAGATCTGCTGCATGGTCCCCGGCCCGGCCCGTTTATTTTTATATAATAATATACAAAATTTTCTGATAATTACTTACGACAAATTATTTTTTTTTATCTTTTATGGTTCATTTAATGAGATTAATTAATAATGCATGTGCCAACAAGTATATCTAGTCAAAGATAGCCCCAAAATTTCCGGTTTGCCAAACAAATATTATATTATATTATATTAATATTTTCTTTCCCACGTGTACTCATATAATACATTTAAATTCTATGGGATAACTTTAGATTATTATTTTATTATTTAATAAAAATAAAAATAACGGACTTAAATTTATAATTTATTTTTTGTGATTTTGATATTTTTTATCGGATTCACTACTAATGATTCGATTTTTGACAATTTTAGTTCTTTCTCATTAAAAATATTGATGTGAACGTCAATGCCACGTCGAAAAAAAAATTAAAAATTACAATAAAAAATAAAGTTTGCATATTAAAACTGAAATCTGATAACATATAATATCAAAATCGTAAAAAACACGAACATTAAAAAAAAAAATTTCTCCTAAATATTTCTAGCAAAATTCACGCTTGAAAAAAAATCGAATTTCTTATTTTTTATATTTATATTTGTTTGTTTGATAAAAAAACAAATATGGAAGGGCAGAAGAGGACAAAGGAGTTAAACTTAACCAGATGATATAAACGAGGGATGAGTATGTGGGTCCCTTATCCCCGACAAGCGTTAGGTTGTCTAGTCTTGTCATCTTTAATTATTTTTAATAAAACATAATATATATAATATCAATATATTTATTATAATTAATTAATTATTATTATATTAACCACATCTAACCATCCCCACCAATAAATGTTGCCAGTACATTTAATGCATTCATGCCCCACCATATCCAACATTTACTAGCTTGACTATATTTTTTGACGAACCATTTGTCAAGGTTGATTTACATAATATTTACATGAAAACTTTTGTATTCAATAATATTTGGGTGCATAAATTTAAAATTTATGTTCCGTATAATTAATTTCACAAATACTTATTTTTAGAAATTTTATTTCGAAAATTGTGTTACATATTTTTTTATTGTCCTTCTTGTAAATTTTTTGAGTTAAAATATAATATAATAATAACGAAATTAAAATAATTAGACAATGCTGATTAAGAATTTAAAATTTATATGAATATGCTAATTTAAATTTTCCAAAGAAAAAAATATAAACAGACGAAAAGGAGGCATCATGAATCTTAAAATTTTAGTCGTTTTTGGGTCAAGTTCAAAATGGGTCGAACCCAGATGATAGAGCCTGCTAGACTCTGACCTGAGTCTAGCCCAAATAGTATTTCGACACGGCCCAATGAATCATTTCTAAATAGACACTATTGATTGTTTGATTGTCTTCGGGCTTGGTGACTTCGTGTTTTTCTGCTACAGTCAAGATACAAGAGAATCGAAGATGATGAGTTGAGATGATTTTCACTGTTCGTAAGTTGTGGCAGCAGCAATAGAAATCACGCCATTTTCTTCCCACCCCGGTATAACATTTTATGTCGATATCTTCAAGAACCATAAGCCAAGTTAGAGGCCTAGGACGACTCGTGCTATTGGTGAATCCAACCATCTTGACTGCCTTCCGAATAAGTTCTATGGGTGCATCGACTTTGACGTACCGTCTTGTCAAATTCTTGATAGTTCTTTCGCCATATTTCCGTTCTTCTTCCTCTTCTGCTCTTTTCACTTCTTCCTCCAACACCTTTTTAGCCTTCATCGGTTTCAAATACTCGTCAACTTGATTTTGGAAGTTGTCATAAGCATCAACAAGATCACGTGGAAGAGAATTTCAAATCTTTTTCAAAGAGAGAAAATCACCAGCAGACAATTTCCGATGCCATTCAGCTCATTCATCCACAGATCCAAGAAACTCTTGAACCAATTCCTATCCCAAGTGCGAAAAATTTGTCTCACTTCATTCTCAATCAGGAACTCGAATTTGAATCCATTGCTCTGTTTCAACTTCCTGAACTAACTCCATTCCTAACTTCTTCCTATTTCTCTCTTTTGCATTTTTCGACTCCAAAAGCCGGACTTCTTTTTGCATAAGATACTTTTTCGTGCCATAATAGCTTTCTCTGTCTTAGGCGGACGGAGCACCAAAGGTGCAGCTGCCTGAAGCTCCATTCCCATGAAGTCTATCTTCTCATCAATCACGCTATGAATGACAGTAGTAAGTTTATCCACTCTCAAATCCAAATCATGTTCTAATAACTTCACTACTCTATTCTTCAATTCTAAAGTCATCATCTTTGTTCTTGAAGTAACAATCAATATCTCATCAAATAATCGGACAGCATAAATCTTCAATGGCTTATAAAAAAACATGGCCTGAATCTCTTTCAGCCGAGACAAGATCATTTTCCATGACCTTAGGAATCTCTTTATTCGTGCTTAATCGTAATTCTTGAACTTCCTTATCAAACCCGTTAAAGTAAACATTGATCAACATCGAACTCAATGCTGATTCTTGAGGCAGACCCCTGCCTAAACGAACCCCACCCAATTCAATGTTGACTATCTTACATTCAAACAACCTTTTTATCAAATCTAGAAATGCATTATCTTCAATTTTCTCACCCAGTATCAAAAACAACTTATCAATATAGCCAGAACTAAATAATTCACGATCAAATTTAACAATAAATCACCAACTTGGGTTCGCCACCGAATTCTTTAAATACCGAATCGATGTGTGGCGGCCCAAGTTTGCTCGCTTGTCATAGCAAAAGGTAGCAAACCTGTCATCATAAATAACTTCAAGCACAATCCTAATACCATCACAACTTTAAGCTTCAAGTTGGGTAGCACAAGGGGTGTACCTCTTTTCCCTCGTTGAGAAACAGGGATGCAGCAAGATTCACCTTCAAATGAATTCTCACTTGGTTGAAAGGACAATTCTTGAAGGGAGAAGAAGTGGGTGGAAATTGAATCAATAGTGAGCGGCGGCGGTGGAGTTTCGCTCTGAGGTTCTGGCAGGCAGTGAGGAGGAAAGAGGGTGCAGTGACGACGTCAGATAGGAGGCCGTGGAATTTGCCGTCACGACAGTGGGAGAGTACTAAGGCTTCAAGGGTTCGCTTTGAGAGAGAATGAGTTTCTGAGGAGAATAGGGACTGCTGGCGGCGGAGGGTGGAGAAGAGGTGGAAGTTTGCGGCGTAACGGTGGCGGATTTGGACTTTCTGAAGAGGCCGAAGAGCATTACATACGTCGCTTGGAAACGTCACCTCCATATTCGAGCTCTGTTTTTCAAAACGAAAATCATGACTCGCGTAAATATTATTTATATTTTATAATCTATTTTCTGGGAAAAAAAAGAACTTAAAGTTTTCTAAAAATATATATAAAAAATTTCAAAACACTCTCACTTTTTTCTATTATTTTTTTTTCGGCAATGAAAATATAAGCTATAAACTTCACACTTTATTGTTCTCAAGCTAAACCGATTCGATCAACGATCCGTTTACGAAAACATTGATATACTTCTGTTTCCAACGTCAGTCACAGAAAAATTATGTTTCACCGTTATGGTTGTTCGGATTACAAAATCACGCAGTTTCCACACAGTTACGAAAATTGTCCTTCCCAGATGACTTCAGGACATTGTTGCACGTCCCCTCCTCATGCTCTCTCATTCAAGAAATCTTCGATATATAAGTATTCTATTCAACGCTTCCTTTCCTGTCGCCATTTATACACGGGTCTTGAAGTGGGACTAACCATTTCATCTTCACGCAGTTTGCGTTTCTTACCCCTTTTCTGCACCAATGATGCATTAAAATGATTACCCTACAGCGAAACAAGGAAAAAATGAAGCGTATAATGTACTCTCTGAAATATTGATACCTGTAACTCTTTCTGCATAGACATATCCGTGTATATTTTCTCTAGATCTTTTAACCGTTTTTTTCTAGCCTCTAGCTCTCGATATGAAGAATCTGTCTTCCTGCATGTCGACCACGTTTCTATACACGATTAAACTAAACTCCTCAACCACAAATTCTAGTCTAACGTCCTCGTTGTAGAAGAGAAACAAAAGTAATATGAAGCCTTAAAGCTAATGAGAGACTGAAAAGAAATGTGGAAATCAACCAAAGCAAAACTCATCAAACGGAAAAGGATTTGTGCATGGCGGACAGATAACCAACCATTTGATTGGATAAAGTTATGTTCTACAAGAAACAGAAAAGTAATTTGGAATAAAACTAAATACCCAAAATCAAAGCAGAAAGATACGGTATAGAAAAAGGATTAAATTTTAGGAAATATGCAGCAACGATTACCAACAAGCAAGACCCTTGAGGGAATATGATAGATAGTAGTTCATGATACAAGAAACGTCAGTTGGGATTTAAATGCTCTAGCACTTGTGCATCAATTCGATTTCTTGAACCAAAGTTCATCAAGTGGCAAGGATAAATGATGGAGAGAAGTATCATCCCCTAATTCCCATAAAATTTATACAAAGATACAGCACTCACAACGACGGGATAGTATTGATCTCTGGGAAGAAATAGAAGCCAGTAGAAGAAAGTCCAGACAAGACAAAAAGGACACACGGTATCATGCACGCATAAATGGAATTATAATTAACCCACATAGCATGCTATTGATACTCGCAATTGGTATATATTTGTGACCAACAAATCCAAAAAAAGTTTTTGAAGAGAGAACTCGAACAATAGCAGGGATAAGAAAAATAAGATATTATGACAAGGCGCCAAATATCACCATATTCAATCAACAAGTGAGGTATAGATAACTTCAAGGGGGTAAAGTATGGATGGTGAAGAGACAAATGAAAGAGCTATGAGGACAGGCAGACTTCCGAATTCAAATAACTAAAGCAAATTATTTCTGATTATCGAACAAAATTTGTAGTCCACTTCGTTTTTGCAATATAGCTTATGGATTGACGGTAATGATATCATTCGGTACTCGGTAGGGATCTTAATTGTGGGGAGGCAAGTAGAAACAGGTTATCAACCTGGCAATCTGATTTCGTAGCGGTCAATTGACTAAAAAAATAGCTTTCGGTACCTCAAAATAACTTTAGGCAAGTCTTTAAAAGCAGATGGGTTCCCTTGTTCTGAAACTTTTTTGCGTACTTCTCTTGCCTCCTCCCTAGAAATAGAATCAACAGCCAGTCAACATGCTTCATGAAACACAAAAATATCTACTAAGCTAAAAAATGCTATACTACTGAGCAATGACTACCCTGAACCATTTTATGCATTAATACTTTGTGTGACCAATACATTACCACCAAATCACTGTCTTGGATGAAAAAAAATCTGTCATTTGCAGACACGCAAGTGTAAACATGGAATTCAAGTGATTCAAACAGAAGTTCCAGAGAAGACAGTCTCATTGCCCCTTGGTCATTGAACTTTTGAAATTGGCCTTCGGATAGTTTTATGTTAATTGCCTAGATTATATATTAGACATTCTTTCTAAAGCAGAAGGGAATAAAATGACTTTGAAGAAAGAAATTAATTGAGCTATCAGAAAAGACCATATCTAATAATGAGAAAAGAATAAACTTTGGTGGTGACATAACTGGTATAACATGAAATTGACTACTCTAAAAA
This sequence comes from Primulina huaijiensis, assembly GCF_012295235.1. Taxonomy (NCBI): domain Eukaryota; kingdom Viridiplantae; phylum Streptophyta; class Magnoliopsida; order Lamiales; family Gesneriaceae; genus Primulina; species Primulina huaijiensis. Next base: position 16,965,642 of record NC_133318.1, read on the forward strand.
ATGGGTATGAAAACTATCAAGAATCAGAAGAAAAAGGGCTTGATCACTCACCTGTTGTCGGCATAATAAACATGTTTGGATGATGACTGATTGTCAAGAGAATGCAGCATACCATTCAGTCTTTCAATTTTCTGCCTCCAAAAAGTTAATTTCAAAATAAAGAACCTGCATGACAGCTATCTCGAGAATTCGAGACCCAAAAAACCAGAAACTCTAAAATAAAACCTTTTTTTCAGTTTGAAGCTTCTGCAAAACATATCCAATGTCTTGGGTCTTCATCAACATCAGCTCTTCGTTAGTGTACTTATTAGCCTGGCTCCTTTACAAAAGCCATATAAAATGAATATCCTCAAAAGAGAACACATAACCTCACAATAAAATAAAATTTTCCAGCTTACTCAGGTTTATGGACTCCGCCAACAGTTTTTGTTTTAATCATCTTGAAGTAAAATTCATCTGGGTTCCTCAATGCTGCTTTTTCCTTAAGTTTCTGTTATAAACACGCAGAAGCGACTTACCGCTATAATAAGAACTCACCAAATTTCGCTCATAAAATGCTACCACAACCAACAAGACGCAGGGTAGTAGAAATTACCTGTAAAGTCTGCTCCTTCTGGTGATAGGCTTTTGCACGAATGACATAATCTTTATGTTTTTCGAGCAGCCCAAATTTCCTTCTCAAATGCCTGGTACACACAACAAATCATCAATTAAGTGAACAGGAAATATACATCAAATATTTCAAAACGGGCAATAAAGAAATTAATGGCCCCAAAAAATAATCACACTTACGGCTGAGCGCGCTCCTTGTGAGCTTTTCTTGGAATAGCATTCCTTAAAGACGACATCTTTATGCTAGCAAAAAAAATTCACAGAACTTCAAAATCAATTTACGCACTTCAGAAACGCAAAACCACTACAGAAAACATAAAGGGCTAACAAAAATCTTGAGTTGAAATCATTTAACCTTGAAACAGCGAAGATTATCGGTACAGAACAAAACAAAGGATTTCTTTCGTATTTACACCAAATTCAAAATAATTATTAATCACAGAAGACTCGCCTGTGGAAAGCGGTGAAGGCTTAGGGTTTAGAGGAGATACCAATGCAGAGAATCTTGATTTCATGAAAAGTATTTTATATTGTGGCAAAAAATTATTCTAAATTAACTAAAAATCAATCATGCAAATTGGCTTCCTGATTGAGCATACAAATACACACACAACACACAAAATTATGATATCACAGAAATTTAAAAAAAAATCTTGATATTATATTAAAAAAATTTAAAAATAACTTGCATATGATTTTCTTATAATTAACTAGAATAATTACTTAAATATGATAGTATTTTATTATTTCAAGTTTATGAAATTATTAGAGGTGATATCATATTTTAAAAGATTAATTTAGTTTATGAACATAAAGAAATATTTATTAACATATAATAATTATGGCAAAAACTTGTGTGAGACGATCTCACGAGTCGTATTTGTGAGATGGATCTTTTATTTGGGTCATCCATAAAAAATATTACTTTTTATGCTAAGAGTATTACTTTTTGTTGTAAATATGGATAGGGTTGACCCGTCTCACATATTAGGATCCGTGAGACGGTCTCACATGAGACTCACTCAATAATTATAGACGAACCACAATTTTATAAAAATAGGTTTTTGTGATATTTTTTATTAAACAAAATAAAATATTTGATCATTTGTTTGAGGTAATTTTTGGTATATAAAAATTAGATAATGGCATCAAATTTAATTACTTTAGGTCTCTCAATCGTTAATAATAATAATAATAGTAATAATAATAATAATATCATTGTGCTGTATGCTATTATATTGGATCAGAGTTTCATTAATTTTTAGATTAAACTATGAACTTTAATACTGAAAATATTATTATTATTTTGTTATATTTTGGAATTATTATTTTGATAATGTTTAATTTTTTAAGAAAAATAATGATGCAATAACTACTAGACAATATTACTCTTGTATCTCCTTATATTATAAATTTTAGATTTACCTTAAAAAACTCAAATGCAATTTTTGTATGCCAATAACTAAAACTTCATTATTTTAAAAATTTATCATAATTTTTTGTTGTACAAAAAAATCTTAATTTAATATTAAATATTTTATTTTTTTAATAGGATATACAAAATATTGTTAATTATTTTTACAATATACATAATATAATGAGGTGAAATTTTTTTATTTATCAAATTTTATTAAATCGTAGAGTAAGATATTAAATATACTACAAGCTAAAATTGAAATAAAAAACTTGTGTGAAACGGTTTCACGAGTCGTATTTTGTGAGACGGATCTTTTAATTTGGGTCATCCATGAAAAAATATTACTTTTTATTATGCATATCAGTAAGATTGACCTATTTCATAAATAAAAATTCGTGAGATCGTCTCACAAGAGACCTACTCAAAATTGAAAGTGTGATTATGTACTAGTTTGTATTATTTGTATGCATTATATATAATACATCAGCGAATGATGGCATAATTTTTATAGCATAATTAAAATTTTATTTGAACGACATTTACAAGTCTAAAATGAATCAGTAAAACCTGACTACGGAGCCATTGCAAAAAAAATCAACCTCCCAAGAAAGAATTCAGATAATTCTGCAAAATACCAGCAGATTCTTGAACTTTGCTCACCACGGTGATCAACCATCCATAACACGCTCGTCGCAGATATCTTTGACGATAGAACTATTTCGGGAACCGCCTGCTTCGAATTCATCTGTGTACATGTCTTCTCCAACATCGTCTCCATTTTCAGACACTGAAACATCGTCCATCTCCATATCAGGTATGTCAAGTTGTACGCACTCAGGAACTGAATCGCGTGGAGAGCTATTGTAATCCAAATCATGACTCCTGTTAGAGGGCGAAAATACTTCCTTCCTCACAACGTTCAGAACTATACCGTTTTGAATTCTTTCCGGCTGTAAAAGATCACCTTCGGTGACCATAATGCTTGAATTGATGGGGGGAGCTCGGTTACCATTGTGGGGAGCTCGGTTACCATGGTCCCTCCTATCAAATTCTGAGCTGGGATTGTTTTGATCCTTGCCACTGCTTTGGGTCGCAGACACTTTGTTGATTCTTGATTCAATCTCCAAACTCTGCACAAAATCGATAAATTTATCTGCGGAAGTTGTTCTCATCAAAGGACCACCAGACCTCGTCCAAGAATTCAGATCAGCCGTCTCAGAATCACTGTCGCTTCCTTCATGTGTGTATCTTTGTGCCCGCCAGTTTCTTGAAATCTTCCCGGTGGTGGAAGCACCAACTCCTTGGTGAAGAGACAGATTGATCTCTGTAGCAAGGTCTTCGTCGAGGGATCCACTCGAATTTTCTCTCGCAATGACGTTCCAAGAAGGGATTCTCTTAGATGCATTGAACCTGACGGTGGTGGCAAGACCTTGAGAAGCGGCGGCTGCTCTTTCGGCACTTCTTTTCAATCTACGGATGTGGTTCAGCACTGCTACACATTCATCGAGAGCAAGTTCGATCCCACAATTCGCTTTTATGGCAGAGAGCTTCTCCCAAGTGCAACGCCGGCCCTGGTACGCAGCCTTTTGAAGTTCGGTGTAAGATGGGTTCTGAATTATCTTTGATAACTGAAAACCACAAAGAAAGAATCAGAAAAAGGCTGTATCTATCAATTCACTCATTTTGATACGAGTTGTCCACTTACAAAGAGGGGGTGTTTTCTTAAAATATAAACAAGATTCAATCGTCATGTATACCTGAGCTAAAGTAGCAGGCATTACAACAGTTACATCGCCCTCCCAGTCCTGAGCAAACAGCTTTGCTAGTCCCCCAAGTGGAAAACCGAGCTCCAATATCTGGTTACACCTGTGTTTGACCTCCATCTCAGCTAGCTGAGCAAGCTGCATAGGTAAAACACTCAAGATTGGTTTCTTCATCTTAAAAGATAATAAAAATAACATAGATTTAAGACGTAAATTTGGCGAAATCCAGAAGAAGAAAAAAACAGTAAAAAACTTCCGGACAGTGTATTTCTTTATCCACGATATATTATGGTTAAAATCACTCCATAAGAATTATCCACGAGATTTAAAATCACTCCACAACACATTCTAGCGGTTCTGAGTTATCTTGTTTTCAAACATTAGACCATAAGCCGAGAAGAGAGTCCAAACCCAAAATACAATCCTCTAGACCGGAGAGCAAACTTACTAACTAGTTCTGTATTGTTACTGGACTGATGTGAGCCGTACCAATGACATTCAACCTTTGAGCGAATGCATTTCGTATGAAAAATATGTCTATTTTGGTTAGTGTAACACCATCAACAAGAACCCTATGAAGGTTCCAAAAGAAAAGGACCAAAATTTAGAAAATATGAAATTCTCCGTTTAAACACTGCCATTTATTTTAGATCGAACTCTATAGTCTGACAATGATGTTTCTAATAGTTTTTCAAAATTTACATATTTTTCCCAGGAACAAAATGGTGAAAATATACTAGTTTTTATTAAATAAAAAAAAAACTAATGAAGCTAATGATCCAAGAGGGATATATTAACTACACCACAGGATAGAAAACTTCATGGAATTTTCAATGATCTAGTCAACGCACAAACTTAGTTAAAAAACTCTATAAAAAAGTGAGATGTGGTCAGCATTAACCCAATATAGAGGGTAAGAGAACCTCTATTTGCTAAAGTCAACTTCGAGATGTATGCTCAAAAACTGTATAATCATAAAATGGAAGAAAAATATTCCTACAAATTATACCTTAGCAGCAAAGTTGCCTCCATAAGCTCGAACGATCTCCTTCAATCTCAGCAGAGGTGCAATATGGGGATTTGCTTGACTCACGATGAAATGATTCACATTGAAGAGTTCTTTCAACTGAATCATGGGCAGGTCTATCTCCAAGCTACCATCTCTCCAACGACGTGCAGAAGAAACGGAAGGATCTTCAGGTCCCAAATGAAATGGTGGATGGTAAGGCACAATTTCTCCAGTTCTATCCTTTGCCATCAGCTCTTGAGCTTCAAAAAGACCGGGGAATGCACAAGAAGCAGTCACCGCACTCCATATTACAACATGAGGTGAGGTCAAGTAGTTGAGGCATCTAGGAGGTTCATGCTTCCTCGCCGAGCAGACAGTGATCCCCAATATTCGACCTGTCATATCATAAGCTTCTTGGAAAGTAAGATTATTTGTAAGATGTCTGAGCATCATCTGCAGTTGTCTGATCTCATGAACTGCACCTCGGGTCATGACTCTCTTAAAAACAGTAAAAATGCCACCCATATGGTCGAAAAATTGGATAGAATGCCAAGAATCCTCGAAGAAACTTTGAAGCTCTGGCCATGACCTAGTGGCAACAACCGAACACATAATCGACCCCACACTAGACCCTGCAATTATCCGTGGCAAAAGCTTATGTTCCACCAATGTTTTCACCACTCCTACATGGAAAGCTCCCAACGAAGCACCCCCGCTCAAAAGCAAAGCTGTCCTACCGAAGGCATGCCTTGTTTCATGCATAAAAGCAAGCTTCTCCTCTAATAGAATCTCCTCTGAATCAAAATCACAGACCATTCTCAATTGTGTTGTAACCTCATCTATATATTCCTTTATGAGTTTTGGCACCTGAAGCCTACCCTTATGGAGTTCAGGATTGCACATATTACCTAAATTTCTAACGAGGTCAGCTCTCATACAGAATATAATATCCCGAAAAGAACCCTCTTGCCGACGATGGCGAAGCTCTTGAAGTTTATTCCTTACAAGTTCTACATCATACAGATCCGCTTCATTCATTTTAAGAGTTTCCTTTTCTAACATTTTAGCAGCATGAGCCCATTCTTCATAGGTTAATGCAGCTCTCATCATATTCCTCCAAAATTTCCTCCTGTACGCCATCTTTGCCCGTGTCTTGACATTAGTGTACCGCTTCAACAAGAAAGCAATCAATGTCACCATTACTAATATCCCTTGAGGATTTCGGGGATGAAACCATGAGATTACAGGTGATAAGCAGTCCCTCAAACAACTCTTAAATTTGTTAAAGTGATACAGCAACATTCTAAAGACTTGATGCCTTAAATGTGATATAGACTTGCAGAATAATACTCTAAATGCAATGGTTCTACCAATGAGAGTAGAAGGCCCGATGGAGAATGGATCAACACTAGCCTCATTACTTATATCCATGGCCTTACCTACGGTTAAATCTTTCTTTATTAACAGCAACCAGAAATTATATACTTGACCAGAGAATGAAGATCGAGATAAATATTCCAGCTAATGATTTATTAAATGTAATGGAGGGGACGAGAAATCAAAAGTCAAAAGGTTGGAATCTAGAAGCTGAAGTAGGAGAATCTAAACCTCCCCGCGTGAGCAAGAATCAGCTCTGAACTCACAAAATCGTGAGAAGAAGATCAGATATACGTTCCTCCGATTATCCTCGAAACAACGCAGGGTAAAACCCAGAAAAAAAAAGTGCAAAATACCCGAGATTTAACCTCAAGATTCAATCTTGACAGTGCCCACTCGATCAAACTCCAAAAGCGTCCACAAATCAACCCCACAAAATCTATATAAAGCCCACCGGAAGTTAATTTTTCCAGAGCCCTATCTTTCTTCCGACTAAAGAGAAGCAGACAGACATCATCTTTGAAGTGTGATTGAAGAAAACGTGGAAATTTGTATAAAGATAACGATTCAAAATTTCAAATTGAATGGGTATACTAAATTTGAGAAAGTCTGGATTTTATTTTTGGTTGAGATCGGATTACGATAAAGTCGTTGGCATGACAATTCAACTACGGACTTATATTTATATATTTATATTATATTATTATTATATGTGTTGAAATCCATTATATCCATTATCTATATCTATACTATATATTAAGAATGTCTCGAATAGAGACAAAATAGACACCAATTTTGCTTTCCTATTTTGTCCTTATATAATAAGAATATTACAGTTTAGTTTTTTTTTTTTTAAAAAAAAATTTAACAAACTTTTTTTTTGTTTTTTTTTCAATTCCAACAATTCAAAACCCTTGTATAATAAGAATATTACAGTTTAGTCTTTTTTTTTTTTTTNATGGATGACTCAAATAAGAGACCCATCTCACAAATACGATCCGTGAGACCGTCTCACACAAGTTTTTGCCATATTAAAATTAATAAATATGAATGTTTAAATAAATAATTATTTAAAATTGTTGATAATAATAAATATATTTAATTAGTTTATAAATTTTTTATATTGAGATTATATTCAAATAAAAATAATAATTTTGTTGTCAATTGAATTATTTACGATTCAATTCGATACACTGATCGAGTGAAACATTTTAAATAAAAAAATTTTAAAAAAATATATTATTTATCGATCAAAAATTTTAAAAATAAATAAATATTTTTCAAAGAATAAAAAAATCTTTTATTAGATAAAAATTTTGATTAAAAAATTTAATTATTTTTTGAACATTTTAAAATAAATTATACTAAAGTTTTAATTAAATAATAATAATAATATTGATATATGGAAAGTCAATATACCAACAATTCATGCTGATATTTTTCACTAAAAAATTAAAAAGCGTAATATTATATAAAAATTTTATAATTTATTTAATATTTTAAAGAGTATAGAGAACTAAATATATAAAAAAAAACACAGAATTATAACCCAAATTAAATGAAATAATATGATAAGTGCAAACATTTAAGAAAGTATTATTTACATTACATTCTTTAAAATACAATTCATATTTATTTTTTATTCTAAAATACCTAATATTTCCTCGAAAGATTTTTTAAAATATTGATATAAATATACAATGTCTTTTATACATTGTTTTATTAAATACAATAAAATATTAAAATAATTCACAAAAACTCTTATGAAACCATCTCATGAGTCAATTTGTGAGACGAATCTTCTACTCGACTCATGAAAAATATTGTTTTATCTTAAAATTATTATTTTTCACTCAAGATATGGACCAAATCAATTCGTCTCATTAATATAGATAAGTGAGACCGTCTCATAAGATACTTACTTAAACTAATTTAGATAAATTTATTTTTCTATCTTGAGTAATTTTTTGTAAATATTTTGACAAAATAATTTAATTACAATATTAAAAAATTGTAAATACTTGTATAGTTCATAATTATTATTGATTTAAGTTTTTCGAATAAATTTTTCTGAAATAATAACTATTTTATTATTATATTTCAATGTAAATTATTACTTTAATTACATATATAAGTATATTAATATTTTTTTGTTTAATATTTTTTCAAAACGAATATATTTAATTAAATAAATGAGAAATATTATTTTTTAAAAAAAATTAATTAATAATATTAGAAATTGAAATATTAATAAATATATCATTAATTTATATTTATTCAGAATGAAGCTTCTTGGTGAAAACATGCTATATATAACAACTCTACACAAATTATTTGAACAAAGCCGGGAATGGATAAGAATGTAAGATGGGATGACGATACAAAATACTTTTGAAATTCTGAAAATAATCCAATCAAAAAATATACATTTTCTATTTTTTATTTTAATTTTGACATACCGAATGAACTAAAATTCTAAAAAATAAATATCAACACAAAACCAATCGGTGCCGCAGAAGTTCTTCACTGGGCGGAGGGGGCACCGACTGTCTGGATTTATCCTGAAAGATCTCAATAATTATCCACTCAGATTGTTGGTGTATTTTGGGTTTTTTGAATTCCAGATTTTATATTGGACATTGTCGATTTTTAGTATTGATTATTTATTATTTGGATGTTTAGATGCTATAGAAAATATAAATGCGAATTTATGAAATTTTGTAGGAATTTTTGAACAATTCAGAATTATGTAAAAAGGATTTTCAAAAGTCTATAAAAATTTTATATTTAAATATATTATGCCTTAAGATTGTCAAATGTTAACTTCGGAATTGTTTTGGAATAATTAAAATTGTTTGAAGTTTATTGGATTAAAATAACAATTATTTAGTGCTGGTAATGTTGATTTGATTCAGTTAGCCATAATAAGTTAAACTAAAGTGATATTTTATGGTGTAGACGGCACCAAGGAGAATTATGTCGAAGATTATTTGAGACTAATAGTCAGGAACCTACGATTTGATTGACAGGTGATTTATATATTTTTATCTACGTCGTTTACTTAGTTATCGAATCTGATATATTTATTTAATCGACATGTTGATTTGTATTGTTTTAACTCTCCACGTTTCTACATCAACAACGAAACGAGCATTTTCAGCAATGAAACTTATTAAAACAGCTCTTCGTAACAAGATGGAAGCAGAGTTTTTCAGAGATTCTATGGTAATCTACATCGAACGAGATTTGGTTGAATAAATTGATAACGATTTAATAATTAATGAGTTTTATTCTAAGAAGAATCGAAGAGCACAACTTCAGTAGTGTTTTAGCTCCATGTTTTTTAAGATATTAAATATTAAATACTCTTGTTCTATGTTTTCATGAAGTCAATGTTTACATATTTTTTATTTTACATTTTTTAGTTTATTATTTATTTTATTAAATACAACATGGGACAGAGTCAGCCCCAAGTAATTTTGAATCTTGGCTTCGCCCCTGCGGCTGCCTCCTAGAAAAGATGGGTACATTACAGAAGTCAAAATTTTTTAGCTGCAGTCTCTTGAAAGATCATGCTAACTGAAACATATGTGCGTGTTTGTATACGAGTCCAGCGGTGCTAGAAGACGCGAGGGATATATATGCGTGCCGAGTTAGAAAATACCATAATTACTTTTGTTTTACATGTAACTTGGTCTGCATGCATGCATGCATACACGGAATCGTGACAAATTAATGCTTCAATATTCTTTCCAGGGGATTACAATATTCCACGGCAATTTCGAAGGAAGGCCGGTTATATTAGGGTATCTGATCAGTGCTGCAGATTGATAATAATACATTAAATGAGCACAATTCGCTAAAAAAACACAGATGATTGATTACCTTACTAAATATGGAAGAGGACAGTTCGCACGGTTGGCAGTAGGGGAGGGGGAAAGAAGGGATACCTTGTTCCACTAAGAAATATATAAACCGCAATATTTGACCACGTTAAGTGCACGTGGAATGCAGCTTTCTCCGAAAACTCAACACATGTATGAAACCTGTAACATAGCAAAAAATATGGAACATGAAGATAACATGTTCTTTAATGACTTCTTTGCGGAAATATGGTGGATATATCAAGTTTAGATCTTTGAATGAATCAACGGAAAACGACTTCCCAAGCTGCCACGCAAGAATTTATCAGTTCACACGAAAATTCCTCGAGCATTGACAAATGATAAGGTCCAACAAGCGCAACTCAGTTGAATTGTATGTGTTTCCAATGTATTTCGATCAGTCTACGTTCTCTCTCTAGCTAAATGATTAAGGAATCTTTTTGTGTTAAAATTTCATGTAACTTAAAAGGTGATATTTTCTGATTTTTTACCTTGTATTCTTTAGCTTTATATTTGGAACTCATTTCTTCCCTTGTATCACAGCATATGGCTTCACTTTCGTGTCCGTCGATCGGATTGTTCTATACTACACCTGAAGTATTTCTCTCATGTGATAGTGGTCAAATATTAGCTCTTAGATCATCAACATATATGTCAATTTCCACAAAAAATGTGAAAAACCCACATGATCTAGTGATATTGAAATAAAGGGAGAAACACTCTCGATTCAGCATAGACTAACCCGTGAACCCGTGTCCTACTAAAGAAATGATTGTGCATATGGAATAGATATGATAAAAGCATGCAATTCGAAATAAGCCCGATAATGATTTCTGTGGAAATGGGCCTAAATAGCATGGTCTAACCCAACCCATAAGCAATTAAAGCTCAGTTTCTGTAAAAACTTTCATCAATCCAAATCTTCTGGGTTCAATATAATACAAGGCCCAAAATCAAAATTCGTTAATTTCTTCTAATAAAGAAAATAACAATGACACCTGGATATTCCATCATTATTTCTATCAAAATTATTGTACGACGATTGTTTAACTCGAAAAAAATGTGTGCACATATTTCACTTGCTTCATATATATA
>NC_133318.1:16977666-16977748 GCF_012295235.1 Primulina huaijiensis
TAATACAATTAGCATAAAATGTAATACTTTTTCATGGATGACCCAAATAAGAGATTCGTCTCACGAATACGACCCGTGAGAC
>NC_133318.1:16978219-17011336 GCF_012295235.1 Primulina huaijiensis
ATAATTAAAGTAATAATTACATTAAAAGATAAGAGAATAAAAATTTATTATTTTACTAAAGACAAATTTATTCGAGAAACTTAAATATACAATGACACATACAATAATACGAACTGCACAAATATTTAAATTTCTTTTTATAATTTATTAAATTAAATAAATAAATATTATAAATAAAAATAAAAACATTTATTTGAAGAAAAAAAAACTATCTTAAAATTCGTTGCAATTTATTTTTTAAGTAAAAAGTACTTAAAATAGAAAAAAATTTAGCTAAATTAATTTGAGTAGATATTATATGAGACATTCTTACAGATCTGTAGTCATGAGACGAGTCGATTCGGTACATATTTTGAGTAAAAAATAATAATTTTGACATAAAAATATGTTTTCATGAGTCGGATTGACTAAAAAATACGTCTCACAATTTGACTCATGAAGCTATTTAATAAGATTTTTTTGTTAGTTAATTTTACTATATTTAATTAAAAATATATATAAAAGATATTGTATGTTTATATCAATATTTTAAAAAAAATCATTTGAAGACATATTAGACATTTTATAGTAAGATAAGAAAAAGAAATATAAAGTGTATTTTTAAAAAGTGGAGTGTAAATAACACTCCCTTCAATTTTCGCATTGATCGTATCGTTTCATTTAATTTCACTTAAGGTTTTATGGTTTTGTGTTATTTTTATGTATTTAGTTCTTCATACTCTTTAAAATATTAAATAAGATATAAATTTTTTTATATGATATAACACTTTTCAACTTTTTGGTGAAGAATATTATCATTAATTTTTGGAATATTGATTGTTCATGCATTGATATTATTATTATTTGAATATGATATCAAATGGTATAATAATTTTTACATAATAATTAAATATATTCATTATATTAATAATTTTAAGTAATTATTTAAACTAGTGCTTTAAGTATAGGACTAACGTATTAAATATAGGAGAAATGAATGTAAAAGAAGTTTAATCAAGAAAGATATACGACAAGGGTATAACTTTAATTTTGAATAATACTTCACCAAATCAATTGGAAAATGTTTACGGAACTCAACTTTAATTATATAGTAAGATGTAAGATAACTAACCAATACTTTTCATAAATTGAATTAAATGTGTTACTATAAAATTTTAATTCGAAAAGAGAGAAAAAAAAGAATGACAATATTGTAAAACATTATAATATAGTAAATTAATGCTTAATTTTGTGTTGAAATGGAAAATGTGCAATTGGTAAAAAAAAAATAAAAAAGGCCATTTTCTTCCCAGCAATCATTAAATAATCTTTGTGTAATAATAACAATAACAATATACAATATAATAGTAATAACAATAATAAAATGCGTAGAAACCATTAGATTTCTCTAAATCTCGTTGTTTTTCGATATATATTAATAAAGTCGAACCAATACAGTAGCCTGTAAATAATGTTTGTCAGATAAATTTGACTTAACAAATCTATGAGGACATCATCGTTCGAGAAAATATTAATAGAAAAATCATAACTCTTCGTTATTATTTAAAAGAAGGTAAAAACTTGTGTAAGACGGTCTCACGAATCATATTTTTTGATATAGATTTATTTGGATCATCCATGAAAAAATATTACTTTTTATTGTGAATATTGATAGAATTGATCCGTCTCAGAGATAAAAATTCATGAGAAAAGAACTATTTTTAAATGAACATAATTCAAGTAGCTTTCTTTCTTAATTAACACAGTCGCACCATATAGCCTGTTGTGGAGACATAATGTCGTGGTCGATCATGGAGCAGGTTGGGTCATTTTCATGTGTCTTCTGGAAGGTCAATCATGGAGCAGGTTCGGTCATTTTCCAAGCCTAAGATTTCGATAGCCGACCTCAAAGGCTCGGGTTTATTCAGCCCGATAAATTGCGTCAAACTTTTACTCAGAGCGAGTCATTGATCTTTACGTGTACTCGCTAAACTCGTCGTCGTCTCTGATATCTTACCCAAGGTACGTTTGGCAGACTCGGTCTTTTCTCAAGTCTGTGCTAACATTTTTCAAAGTTCGATCGATTGATTTTCGGACTCGTATGATTTATGGATTTTGATTTGTTGATGTCGACCTTTAATCGATAGATCTGAAGACGATCTGTTTGAAATTAGTGGTTTCGATTCGAATTAGTTTAGTTGTCGCTGATCCTGAGTAAATTGTTCTCGGAATATCGAAACCGTGATCTGATCTGTAGGTTTTATGTATTTGGATGTGTGATTTTCTTTGTTGATTTGTATGAAGTTAAATTACAACATAGCAGTTGGAGATCCAGAATTTCTGTCGCTAGTGTTTCCGAATCTAACGTGAAATTCTTCAAAATTAATTATGGAATTTGGTTTCGGACGTGAGGAAGAGATGGTTTAATTTTCTGCAGATTTGTTTTTCCATCCATCTGTTACTCTTTTATCGCGCTCTGTTCGGGTTGTGAGAATTTGAAACGCGTTATTTTTGTTTGCCTCTGAAATAGAATGCTTAGATTTTACTTGTGCAAATTGATTGCTACGTTTCTGTTTTTGCTACGATGGTTAAGTTATTAATAATCAAGTTTTGTCGAACAAGAGTTAATTACCACTTTTACTGTACTAAAATCATTAATAATTATGGCAAAAAAAAATTTCTTAAACTTTCAGGAGATTTGGTTTTATCATCTCAACGATCATGGCTTTAGTATCTGGAAGAAGGTCATCACTCAATCCAAATGCACAACCTTTCATCCCAGCCGCGGTGCGGCAAGTGGAGGATTTCTCACCCGAGTGGTGGAACCTTGTGAACACATCGACTTGGTTCCATGACTACTGGATCAGTCAACAACAAGGAGAAGATGATTTCGCGGAGAATGATGGTTTCGTCGGGGACGATGTCATTGAATTGTTGCCTGATAACATTGACCTGGGTGTGGATGAAGATGCACTAAACATGGAAGCGCAGTTTGAGGAATTTCTCCAATTGGCCGAGTCTGGTCATGGGAAAAAAGCGATCAAGGGAGTGTCTGAAAATGGTATGCTATTAATGGCTATAATAACCTTATAAAACCTTGTATAATCTTTATCATCACTTTATCTTTTCGTTTCCTCATTTGTCTGGCTTAAACAACTTCACACAATCATACTTATTTTGGTAAATTTAATGACTAATCCTGCTGTCTCGAGTTGATTTAGGTTTGATCTCATTAAATGTTTAAATTTATAACAATAGGTTAGGATGATATGTTAGCACTCGTCATATATGCTGAAACGTCGTTTTTTTCAACCTTGAGTGCTTTGGATGAGAAATTGTTTTTGTAGAAGAATTCGTGCATGGGGTTGTAGGTTTGTTTTCCCCCACCTTTTTCTTTTCTTTTTTTTTTTTTTTTTTTTTTTTTATTGGTTTATGATCGAATTCGGGGATACACATAGCTGAAGGGGAATGATTTTTACAAAAAGTCGTAGTTTTACTTACGCCCGCCAAAATTTAGAACATCTATCTTATTGTATGTTAAATGGGTTGCTAGGTTTCATATCAAACTCGGAGGCGCTTGTGAAGAGTTTCGGCATGCCCAAAGAGAGAGACCTGAAGTCCCCGAGGGAGCCAATGAGGTTCTGGGAAAAAACAGCCAAGCATGTTAGCCCGAAACATAGCCCTCGATTCATTCAGCAGCCTCGCTGAAGTGTGTAGGAAGGTTGTAGTACTTGACAGCTTGCTTAACAGAAGCTGTCTTTGTTTCATGCAACTTTCTGTATAAAAAGCAAGGTTGCAACTCTTTGTATTTAAGCCTTGTTAATATGTTCTGACGTCCCTTGTTTTAGTTTTTAACCAAACGAAGTCTTGAAACATGTACAAGAAGATGTTCGTAGTCTTGAAAAGAAAAGAATTGAAAAAGAGGCCATTTAGACTAGTTAAAATGTTTCTATCTTTGTATTTTACTCTTTCTTACACATTCGCTTAAACTAGTCGACGGTAATATAATGTTAATGAGTAATGATTTCAGTGCGGTTTGTTTCGAAAGGCTATGCTAACAAACCCGGTGTTAACATTCACAAGGCACGGGGCCTGCACAAAATGTGTGGTTTTCATGCCCAATGAATGATCCAGATCCATCGGATGGAATACAACCGATGGATCGGTTCGAGTCATGCACACGGAAATGGACCAGATACAATTGTGTAGACTATAGCGGAGAATTTCACACTTCCTGAAATGTAATCATAAATGTCCGCTCTTGTATGCATTATCTGGACAATTACTTTAAAGGTACGTGGCTTCTCAAGAATCGTTCGACAACAGCAAGTTTTACAAAGAATTCGGTTCGATCTTTTTATTTCAGTTGTCATTTAAATGTGTGTTTCTTTATGTGACAGCTCGAGTCTGCAGTTGCAGGAGGAGAAACTTGTTTGATCAGGAGCATTGTTTTCGATGGATGAAATAATTGCATTGTTCATTTGAGTATTGGAATAGTGCTTCAACGAGGTGGTTGATGCACTCGGGACATTAAATATAAGGTAAAACGGACATAAAATCCTTCTATAAATAGTAAATATCTCACTAATTCACGGAAGCATAACTTGAATTCTATGGTGAGTGGTGTGCAGTGTGCGTGTGTTGTCGTTGACCACCAAAATTAAATTCCTACTCTCTAAATAAAATTAGTGTAATGATGAGCATGGTCGAATCCACATGGAACGGGAGATTTATTTCTTTCGAGCAAAATGCAAGTTAAGGGGGGATTTTTGTATATGAATTAAATAAAATATTAAAACTAAAATTAGAAAGCAATAAAAAATAATAAATCTAAACAAGAATTAACTTATCAAAATCTGATTCAAGGGGATTTTTACTATTCAATTATGTCACTGTTCATCGGCTAACATATTATTTATTCATGCAGTTACAAATAATTAACCTTAGAATTATAGGGATAGCCGCTAAAATCCTTGTGTTTTCCTAATTTAATTGACCAAACCCAGCATCCAGTCAAAACTTATTAATAATTAACTGGGCATGATAGCGTTCCATATTAATTAAAAATAGCATTTTCGTTTTGTGAAAACAATTAATTCTAAAATCTAACAACCGAGATAGCTGCAATTGATAGATCGAGTTTTGTTGATTTATTTAGATTAAATATGCTATGATAGCACAACACACATAATCTATCGCTACTCATGTACAAATCGTTCATGACAATTACGGATTACTGAATTCATGGATAGCAGTAGAAAATTATATATCGAATTAAATTGTCAGATTAACCAACATACAAATTTCATATAAATAAATCATAAATTAACAAATACTTGAACAAAACACGAATATTAAATTAAAGCACAAAAAGCCTCACAGTGATAAATTGAAATAGTAAAAATATCCCTTGAATCAAAAATAAAACTTAGCCTAAAAATATGGAGAGAAATTGAGAGAAAATCCTTGCGCTTTTCTTTTGCTCTTTACGTGAGTTGTTGGAGAGGGTTGGGAGAGCTCTTTCTTGTTCAATGATTCAGCCGCCTCCCTTTTTTTGTAACGTGCAGGCAAGCAAAAAAAGGAAAGGAAAAATTGGGTCTAAAATTATAAAGGCCCATTAATCTCTTAATTAACTCTAAACCTTAAAATATAAAAATAATATAAAATATCTTATCTAGATTTTCCCTACAATAATTTCCACTAAACCAGACACCATAATTAATTCTTTCAAATCTTGCATAATTTTCACAAAATCAGATTTTTCACTTCTTGCGATTTTTGACAGTTGAAACATAATCACAAGGCGTGACCACGCCTTGTTCCAGGACCTCTTCTGGTTTGGTCATTCTATTTCAAAACTCTATCTTGAAAACTTTAAATGTGATAAACATCACCTTTTTAACTCAAATTTGCTCCAAAACCGTAAAAGTTCCTCATACAATAAAATTACACAAAAATGTATCAATTAAACATATCGGAGGTTGGAATAATGGAAAATATGAAAATAAAAATACTAACTATTACGAGCTTTTCAGTGAGTTTCGACGCAAAAGTGCATATATAACTTAAACTTTTTTAAATTGAATTCTATGTTTGGGTATGATACTTCAAAAGTAAATTTTTTTTTTTTTTTAAATGAACCTGAAGTCGTCGTACGAAAGTTACATTTTTTATTTTTTGACTTCAGTTTTTTTATGTCCTCTTAGAGAATGCAAAAGCTCAGCCAAAAATCAGTACTGTATTTAAAAGCATTATTTCGGGAAAAAAAACACTCATTTCAAAGATTTGCATAACCCTGTAACCATAATTTTATGGCTGTCGACTTCATGTATCATACTGCTGGCTTATTCTTTCTACAAGAACTTCAGTTAATCCTTAGAAATGAAGGTCGACATCGGTTTCACTTGTCGGCTGTATGATGCAGGCTGAGGAAGCTAAACTTATAACAGAGCTAGCAGAGATGGATTCTATAAATTATTCCATTTTCAGGCAATTAACATACAAATCATCATTAGATGTTAAGAAAATCATGGATAATTATGAGATGTCTGGGCTTCTCAAAGAGCCATATGACATGGAGGGAGCATGCATCACTGTTGAATCTAGACGTGGATGTCAATGATACTGTCGAAGTTTTGGATAGGCAGTTTTATATTTTGGCAGAAAATTATCTCCAAATGATTAATTTTCTGCCTTTTTTTCAAGTTTCAACTGATAACATCTGATTACCATGTTGTTGGATTCTTTCACTTGATCAAAGATTTTAAATAGCGAGAACAGATAGGAGACCTCCATTTGTTTTTAAATTGATTGATTTAGAAGTTAACTCGAGATTGGGTGCATCCAACTTTCTTTGTCTTGAATTTTCCTTCCTCTTTCTATTATTGCAAGGTCGACAACACTTGGAGCAATTAATCAAATATATTCACTTTCTCAGAACACCCCAGACCTGTCATCGCTTCTGTAATATATATATCAGAACATGTAAAAATACTACATAAATTACTCTTGCATTATCAGACACAAACTATATATTAATATATTACCATTGACGTCATAAACATATGAAGAGGAAACAATTTAGCTCGTGAATTTTAGGCGAACCGAATGCTTATTTGAATGTTTTCACATACTAAGACTGAACATGTTTGTTAAAAGAAGCTGAATGTTGGAGTTGAAGAATCTCAAAAATAGAAGAAATTATTTGCTTTGGAGAGGATATTTTTGATTTATGTATTTGAAATGACAAGCGTTTTATGTACATCATAATTACTATTGCATTTTCGTGGATTAACCAGACGATGAATTTGGAATCCACTCAATAAAAATCAATCTAACAATCAAATACATTTGAAATCCATGAATTTCAAATCCATCTCTTCAAATTTTTACATCAAAACACAACCTTAGAGTATGAGTATCTTCACAATTAGTGAAACAATTTAGCTGATAAATTTTAAATCAATATTAGTTTTTTTTTTTTTTAAAAAAAAACCAAATAGTGCAATTTTGGACTCTTAATTTGTTTGGTAATTCCATTTCAGTCCCTTCATTATTCACTTATTGTGGAATTAAAATCTCATGCCTTATTATTTCCAGTAATTTGGAGTTTAAAATATGATCGCTCATTGTAATTATGCTAGTTTGTTTTATTTTATTTTTTGTTATATGACTAGAATGAGTGATTTTTTTATTTATTATTATCTGAAATGAATGATTTTATTTTAGTTTTTAAAAAATAAATGAATTTGGATTCAACACCAACAAAATTATAAAGATTACTGTTACTCTACGTGTGTGTATAATCTTTTTTATCATTATCGATGTACTAAAGTGAAATTTGACAAATTATGAAGAGATTAAATTGATATTTGAATTTTTAAAATAAAAAAAAAAGTGTGATGAAATTTTAAAAAAACAAAAAACAAAAATGTAATATTAGTATCATATAATGGTAAAGTTGGAAGAAAAATTGGTGTCCTTCCTAAGTAGTTAGTATCATGTCCTCAACTTTAATAAAATAAAATATATTACAATATAAAAAAATATACAATATAAAAAAAAATAAAAAATAATAATAAAGATTATTGGGATAAAATAAAAGGGACGTTTTTTTAGCGATGGAAGTGTGAGTACATCGCGAAGTTGAGATTTCGATTTCGACTACGTGTATGTATTCCACCCAGAACTCTCATTTTGCGTCTGAAAGATGGTGAAGACGCTTCTCTCGACGGCTGGCAATGAGATTGAAAGACGGTAACTCTGAGGTAAGATAAATTTATCGCCGGAAAATTTGTTTTTTTTTTCGCGCTGAGGCCATGTATGTGTGGGTATGATGAAGGTTTGTCGCTTATCATGGCTTTCTTTATTATAAATGTAAAAGAATACGAATGATTTTGAAAAAAAGTACCGAGCTTTGCCTGTATTTGTTCGATTTCAAGTTCAATTGAGTGTTGGAAAGATGCTTTATGGTGTGCGTTGTTAAATTATAGACTGATTCATTATTGTTAGTGTATCGTAGTTTTTGGATGCTCGTATTATCGTTCTCGAGTGTATTAGCGACCCATGTTTGGTTTCGCCGAGGAGTCTATTTCCAAGTAGGTCTGACTTCAGGAACTTTTCTGGGAAGTTCTGCTGATTGGAAGCTTTTGTGGTTTGCAGAGTTTAATCGACCTATGCTCAGATACAACCAATTTTATCAGTGGCAAAATTTTGTTGGCATTTCAGACTTCAGCCTGAAGAAATGCCCATTTCCTTATAAGTTGGCATGGATATTCTCCTGCTTGCCTGCTTCAAGGAATGGCTTTGGTCCAAGTGAAATCAAAAGACTGCACTCTCAAGTACAAATAGGTCACAAAGGTATGCTGAATGCTTATATGAACTTATACATGGCATATGCTCAGGAAATCCTTGGGTGGTCAAAGTTATTGAAATTTTTTGATTTTTTTATTCTTTTCTGAATTTGGAATATCATCAATGTTGAGTTTCTCAGGTTGTCTGTTTTGATATTTTAGGCTTTAGAGATAAGAACCTTTTATCTCACGTTCTGGAGACGATGGGTGGTAATATGCTGACTGAAGAAAACTTGTACAACTTGCATCTTCCATCTGCGTATGATACTGCCATGGAGGCACTGTCATCTCTCATTACTCAAAAAAAGCGCGGCGATGGATCACCAATAAGGGGCAAGTATAACAAAATGGACAGGATGTTGATGTATATTAAGGTAATGCTGTAGAGAAAATTGATTCTCTATCTCAGGTGTTATACAACTGAAAAATGATGTATGATCGTGCATTTATAAGTTTGACGCCATTTTGATTCTGCTTCACGAAAATAAAGGGTTTGCTCATGAAACCTTTGAAGTATATGCACTAACTTACAATTTCTTTTGATGAATCATTATGCCTCATCCAAAGCGATGTGCATTAAAATTGTCAATTAGGTCTATAAATATCTTTATTTGGTATGTTCTGACATGGACTTAAACTCATTCCCCGTAAAGTTTTCTTGTGTTTCATTTAGGTCCTTTTGTCCTTTCTTTGTGTTGAAACTTAATGTGTACCTTTGGTTCTTTTTTAGGAAATAAACTGGAATTGTAATATCTGGAGATAATTTTTAATGAATAACATCCATTAAAATAAGTAAAAAAGATAAACTTTCTCCCCCTGCCTCTTGTTGCTCCCGTTGTTATTAGGTGCATGAGATCTGGTTGCTTGTGTATTTCCTTATGATATACCTTCTTTTTATTTGCTATGCGTGGTTGAAACCTTTTTCTGTTAAATATTTCTCAAAAATACTTCCTTTGCAATATTTGCATATGCATTTGAGGAAATGTTGTGCTGTTTGGCCTCAAGTAATCTTATTATCTTGGTTTACGTTTGTGGATAAATTCATTGCATAGATATAGTTGATAACATTAGCTAGATGTTAATTTGTACATTTCGCGTCTACATCATTTTTCTAAAAGTAAATTTAAGTGCATGCTCTCTTGGCAGATTTTGGATTTGGAAGAACATGTAGCTAACCTCAAAATCATCCATGTTTCTGGAACTAAAGGGAAGGTATTTTTATCATAAGTGTAAACTTTTTATGCGGTTGATAGATTTATGAAAATAATAATATACCAGTTTGCTCGAATGACTTTCAATTGATAATGGCTATATCTTTTAAATTTTGTGAACAAACAAGTTTTTACAAATTGTATCTTGAAATGATTGAGGAAGCGCCCTAGCTTATGGTTGCAGTTATCCCTTTTATGAGATTTTGAACCAGCATATATTTCATTGCCGATTTCTCAAATATGATGCTCTTAGGGACATTTGTCTGCGTTTTTGCTAACTTGGTGATCAAGAGAAAGAAAGATATTTTTTTGTTCATGTGACGTAAGATCGTCACGGCTACTTGTTTATATCTTTCTACAGAACATTCCAGTATTTGAGTTTCACCTCAACTATGATAGGTTTTTTTGTTTTCTGGGGGTTGTATTAGAGATAAGAGGGTTGTCCCTTTATAAAGAGATAATGATTCGGGCAATTAACTCCTTTGTTCATTCTGCTGTACAAGTATAAGAGAAAGTGCATTGCATTTAAAGAACGTTGTCGAGTTCTGCTTTATTTACTCAATTGTTTTTACATTTCCTCTTTGTTTCTTCTTAAATTTCATGTTTCAGGGATCAACATGCGCATTTTGTGAGGCAATTTTGAGAGAGTGTGGGTTTAGAACTGGACTATTCACTTCTCCTCACTTAATTGACGTGAGAGAAAGATTTCGGCTAGATGGGTCAGCATCCGAATGCCTAAATATCTCTTTATCTGAGTAGCACCGGTGTGTCTTTTATTCCTTTTTTGTGGGTGCGCGCGCGCTCTTGCTTGCACTCACTTTTGTGTTTGTGGGTTTGGGTGGGTGGAAGGTTTAATCGTTGTCACTACTTTCTTATTTTGCGCTTGTACATCAATTGATTTATTTATATGTCATTTAGAGGCTATCCCATGTGGTTCCTTGTTCATTTTTGTTTCTCTTTTATAGGTTGGATATATCTGAAGAAAAGTTTTTACATTATTTTTGGGCATGCTGGCATCAGCTGCGGGTATTCATATGCACTTTTTCCTCAGTTGTCCAATTTGATTTTATTTCTCCTGACATTCTTTTACACCCCCAAAAAAGTTGTTGATAGATGTACTTTTTATTTTTAATTATTTGTTCTCCATGTTGTTTCCTCGACAACAACGGGTAGCCTGATCATTTGAGTTTGCAGTGGAATGTGGAAGGCCATTTGCTTCTCGATCACAGTCAACTTAGAAGACAAATATTTTGATATGTGTATTCCATGTAATGATTGGAGTCATTGGACTTAGTTGGAAGCATGGTGCATCATCCAGAAATCGAATTGTATCGACACACATTTTGATTAGTTTACTTGATTCCTTAACAACTTATTGATCCATTCATGCAGTAGTTGGGTTGTTAAAAAACTTTTGAGAAAGACATGACAATAATTAAACAACTTTCTAACTAGAAGTTTGCATTTGGCTTCGCCCATCATAGTTTTTTATTTCCTGCAGTGGGCTGCTCTAATCTTGAAAGTTTTGATTTGCAGGAAAATGTCAATGATGAATTACCTATGCCTCCTCTGTTCCAGTTCCTCACTGTGTTGGCCCTTAAAATTTTTACTTGTGAAAAGGTAAGGTGATGTCCTTTTGCCAGATCCTATGGGCTTGTTTGATTTTGTGGAAATGTTTTGGAAAATATTTTAAAAGTTGAATGTTTCATTTTGTTTTAGAGAAGTAAAATTGTTTTTGTAGATGCCAAGTCATGTAAAAAAAGGCAGTTTGATAAAAGAAAGATATTTCTTTTTTCGTACGTTTTAGCTGAAAATCATTGCCATATTTTTGTTGTCATTTCTCATACTATATTATTTGTGAAATGCATTTCACATGTTCCAGTTTTTATTTATGGTTTGCCTTGTTTGATTGAGACGTCTCATTTGCAGGTTGACGTCGCTGTCATTGAGGTTGGTCTTGGAGGGACCAATGACTCAACCAATGTGGTAATTTTTCTTGTCTTTGATTGATATGGTCCTGTTAGTCAATTTTGTGCAATATTCATGGCATATACTGATATCTGTCCACTTGAAAGATATCTAATGAGACCATATTTGGAATGGAGATCTTATTCAAATAGAGATTTCAAATATGGGAGCTTCTTTTTTAGATATATGGTAGTAAAGAAACACAGTATTCCACTTTGTCCTAGTGAAGTAAACTTGCGTTCTTTCTGCCTGCATCATATCATGCTGTTATTTCTTTTGGTCTCAAAGAAATACAGTTATGCTATTTATGCCATTTTAATATCATTCTGTTATAAATTGAGCAGGTCAAAGATCCTGTTGTATGTGGTGTTAGTCCCCTTGGCATGGATCACATGGAAACATTGGGTTTGCTCTTCTCCAATTTTTAATCTAATTGATGCTCATAGTACATGCAGTTAACAATGTGCATAAGATCTGATCTTTAGCAACCGTCGTTAATAATGGAAGAAATACAAGAGATATGAAAGTCGGCATATTATTTCTGATATTGAATCAGAATAGCTAGTTACATATTTATAAATCTAATCAACCAAATCTAGGAGACCTAACATACCGAAGATAACTTGATAAAGAGACAAACTTTAATACACTAAATCTATTTATCCTAACAACCAATTAATTACATAAATAAATATCCAACTATCCCCCTTAAGCTTGGTCGTATATGTTGATCATGTCCAGCTTGGAACTTCAAATACTGGCCGATGGAGTGGTTTCGTCAAGATGTCTGCAATTTGCATGTGTGTCGGAATATTGCTGAGATCAATGATTCTTCTCACAACTTTTTCACTTATGAAGTGTTAGTTCACTTCAATGTGCTTCGTTCCATCCTAGTGGACGACGTTCTTGGCTATGCTTATTGCTGCTTGGTTGTCACACACTACTTTCACGGGTCGCAAGATCTTCAACATGATTCCCTGTGAGGACAATATCATCCACTGGCCATATGATCTGAAATTCCAGTCGCAGTATGGGTAGGGTTTGAGGATGTGTCAGATGGAGATGAAGAATAACCCGACGAGGAGGCCATGCCGTACTTCGACATTGATCACTCACTCTCTTTGATACCATGTCGCTAATAATGAAAGAAATACGAGATATGGAAGTTGGCATGTTATTTCTGATATTGAAGAAGAGCAGCTAGTCACATATTTATAAATCTAATCAACCAATTTTGGAGACCTAATCTGCCGAAGATAACTTGATAAAGAAACAAACTTTAAAATACAAAATCTATTTATCCTAACAACAAATTAATAGATAAATAAATAAATATCCAACAGTAACTCCACCTGAAACTTTTTTATTTTCCTTCTGCTAGATTCATTTTTTAAGCATAGCTAACTATTTGTATGTGGTGCTTAATCCAGGAGATACACTTGGGAAGATAGCCTCTCATAAGGCTGGAATCTTCAAGGTAAAAGCCTTTTAACGGGATGCTTCTGTGGAATAATGGTGTAGAAGTTTTCTTTACATTGGATAGGCATTTGATAGTCAAGTGTTTACTAAATGGTTTGATGTTTTCTCTTCTCCTGAAGCCTCAAGTTCCTGCATTCACTGTGCCACAGCTGTCAGAAGCAATGGATGTTCTTCAGAAGAAGGCCAGCGAACTGAAGGTAACTCAACATTTATTTTATGTTTATGTTGGTCGTTCTAAGGACCTGATTTATCATGTGTTAATCATATAGTTCACGTCTATGTTACTGATTTGTTTGTTTGGAGTTTATTCCCTGAGATGACTCCTTTAAGACTACTTTGTACCAGAACCTGACTATTTGAATCACGTAGTTAATTAAATGATATTAGGGGATATAGCTCCGTAAAAACCATTACTGGTTAACTGTTACTATATTTTCTATAACTTCCGCGGGACAAAACATGAATTTATTTTTGATTTAGAAAATTCAATTACGGGGCCCACAGAATTGTTATGCTATGAAATATCCTCAGCTTACTTTGAAAACAATGACATGTAATTAGCGACTATATATAGTTAGGATTACTAAGGAGGGTCTAATGGGAATTTATATTATCTTTGAAGAGATTAGTAAAGCAAGTTATAGTTTGATACACCAACACCCTTTATCTATGATTTTCATTGAGTGAGTTAACTGGCATTTTTATCTTCAAAATCTCTTCATTGAATCAATCGTGGGGTTTTGATGTGCTTAATATCACCACATTTGCCTATATGAACATGCAGCAAGTGGTGTATCTCTGTGCATGTGTCTGAATAATTGTATTTCTAGTCTTGTACTAAAATTACACAAGAGTTAATTGTAGGAGTTTTGTAAGAAAAATCTGGAAGCATTCATCTTGTTTAATTTTTTTTTTTGATAGGAAACATATATTTTATTTAATCAAAATAGACCATTACAATACTTAGCGGATGAGTTTTCCGCGAAATAATAGAAAATACAACAATTAGGTCAATACGTGACGATCATCCAATCCCTAACCACATCTGAGATAGATAGATGACACAATTCTTTGATATTTCTTGTTGAATGCGCCACCCTGAATTTCAGCACTTCCCAAATTTTGTCTACCGAGTGAGATGAGTCGTTGAAAATTCTGTTATTTCTCTCGAGCCATAACGTCCAGAACGTGTAATGAACGACCATATACCAGAAAGTCGTCACTGTAGCCCCCTTATGAAAGCCAGGATCTATGATGAACATATCTTTTGCCGTCCTCGGAAAAATCCAAAAGAATCTCAGCTCATGCATCACCTTAATCCAAACGCTTCTTGAAAACGAACAATGTACCAATAGATGATCCTGATCCTCTTCGTGGTCTTGACATAAGCAGCACCACTGTGGCCGTAAAGCACATGATGGCCATCTTCTTTGCACTGAGTCAGAGGTCTGCAGCTTGCCCAGAGCGACAATCCATGAGAAAATTTGAATCTTTTGCGGGATAGGAACTTTCCAAATATGTTTATATGGGTAGAAGACATGAAATTTTTGGAAAGGAAAAAATGACTCGTAAAAGGAGCGGACAGAGAACAAACCCGTAGAATCCCCCAACCATACCCTACTATCCTCCGCACCCAACTCTATTCTGACCGAATGAAGGACTCCCATTAAATCCCCAAACTCCATCAGCTCTATCTCATTAAGATCTCTCCTAAAGCGCACGTCCCAACGATAATTACGACTTCCTCCTAAATCAAAAACCTCAATAAAATTTCGAATTGGTTTATTGATGACGGTGCATATCCTAAACAAAGAAGGAAAGCGAACTTTGAAAGAAAGACCCCTTCCCCCCCAAACATCCTCCCAAAACCTAATGTAATTCCCCCCTTTCAAAACCAACCCACTCAACTGTTGAATTGCCGGGAACGATCGAGAAATAAATTTCCAAGGGCTTCTGAAAGTCGCATTTCTGGCCAATCCCAAGTCCCATCCATTCTCTTGAAGTCCATAAATGCTCTTAATGACGTTCTTCCACAACTGCTCCTTTTCCTCTGTCCCTCGCCACCACCATTTCCCTAGTAACGCTTTGTTTCTCAAACCAATATTCCTCAATCCTAGCCCTCCCCTATCCTTTGGTCTGCATAGTCGGTCCCATCCAATAGCGTGACAACTCTTATCCCCGTCCGCTCCCTCCCACAAGAAGTCTCGCATCATTTTTTC
Organism: Primulina huaijiensis; assembly: GCF_012295235.1. Lineage (NCBI taxonomy): Eukaryota > Viridiplantae > Streptophyta > Magnoliopsida > Lamiales > Gesneriaceae > Primulina > Primulina huaijiensis. The sequence continues at coordinate 16,993,928 of NC_133318.1, forward strand.
CATAATTTTTGCAACTTTAACTGGCACCCGAAACAGGGACATGTAATAAGAAGGCATTGCACTTAACACAGATTTGATCAGTGTCAACTGACCACCTCTGATTTTTCTTTTAAAGTAGGATTAGATATTCGAAGATGAAAAGTGATCCCTAAAATATATCGCCAATCATATCTAGGCTACAATCAATGGGATGACTTTTATCCCCTATATTGAGATTTAGTTGACTGAATGGAGCTTCATTTGATTTTCTAACATCCCCCTCGAGATGAAGCATCTTGTGCTTCATTGCTTGGACAAAAAAGGAGCTTGAATCATCGTCTTGCTTGGAGAATTTACTCCGTCTATTATGCGTACTTTTGTCACGCTTCCCTGAGGCACCAGCTTCATGTGGTTACTCCACAAACTTCTGGTTGCACCATTCTTCTGCACTCTCTCTCCTCCTCATTTATTTCCTGTATCAGTTCAACACCAAAAAGTATTAACTCTATTGTTTTTTAGAAGTCTGAACAATTCTCCACGCTGCGTGGTCATAATAAGAGGTCACTCTTAATTACAGATCGACGCTAAATGCTGCTCTTCGTGTTTAATAATCACTCTCACTTGATAGGTTGATACTTCAGAGTGCTTTGTCTTTGTATGGTTTGGTGACTTTGAGCTGCCAAATGACGATGAAAACAATTGCCAGTGAGAAAACTATAATGGGGATATGATGGTGCAAGTGGCTCACTTGTTCCAATTTGTTGAACAATTCTAGTATGACTCCTTTTCTTTGGATATAAGGAAAAAGCAAGGTCTCATGGTTTTTTTGTCGGACCTGCACAAACAATAACTCGCAGAACACAAAATTGATGGTTTCAGAAACTGCAATGAGATGTGGCATGGGCTGAAACTTTTCCTTCTTTAATTTTTTCACCAACAGAGGAAAACCTTTGTTGAAGAATTGAAACATTGGCTTGTCTGCTAAAAGAATAAAATTTAAGCTGGCTGCTGCCTTCTATGTTTTCTTTTGTCATCACAGTATTGAGTTGCTGCTGTGAGCTGCTTTGGTGGCAGCTCAGATTTTGCCCCCTGCTCCCTGTTGTTTTTTCTTTTCAGAAATTTATGGTGATAACATGTAAACAAATGGGAAAACATAATCTTGTTTATTTATTTTCATGAATGAAAAATTACGTAATTTTTGGGATAATTTCTTCTTTAAATTTGGTGTACTTGTTCAAAAAGAAGGGAAATTAATCTCTAGAATATATCACCAATTGTATCTAGTTTTCATCAATGAAATTATTTTAATCCCTAAAATTGAGATTTAATTATTTGGAAATGGGGCTTGATCCGACTTTCAACATAATCAAGGCTCTCTGCCTTCTCACTTGCTGCAGGTCCCTTTGGAGGTCGTTGGACCACTTGATCATAAGAAACTAAATGGAGTATCCCTAAGCTTGTCTGGGGATCACCAGTTCACCAATGCTGGCCTTGCTGTTGCTCTTTGTAAAAGTTGGCTCCAGAGAACGGGACATAGGGAAAAGCTGCCACATGTTAGTTAAACGCTATTGTAACCCATCTTTTGAGAATGAGCTTTAATTGAAAACAAATGTATGCTTTTGTCTTTCCACCGAATTTATAGAACTTCTAATGCCTCGAGTAGCTTGACTGGTGTTTCTGGATTTTGACTTATATTTTTCAATTGGTGAATGCCTGTCCTACTCAATCAGATGGCTAATATCTTTTGGTTGTCAAATCAGGCTGACTTCGAAGAAAGTTTACCCGAGGCATTTTTACGGGGACTTTCAACTGCCCGTCTTTCTGGGAGGGCTCAGATTGTTCATGATTCTCCATCTACATATTCTGAAATGTCTGGAGCGATTAGAAGTTCAGGGGATTTAATCTTCTATTTGGATGGGGCTCATAGTCCTGAAAGTATGGAAGCTTGTGCCAAATGGTATTCTTGTGCCGTGAAAGATGAAAAACACGGGTCATCAATTCCATTTTTCCACGCAAAGCTTCATAATGTGGAAGAAACACTGATTAATTGTTGCACAAAACAGCGAAAGCCCGAGTCCGACAAAATCTCCAAGAAAGTAAATTTCACTATTCCTTATGGATAATGGGAAAATGGTCGCTTGAGTAGTAGACCTTCTTTTGATCTAACATATACTTATTCACATTTTACAGATTCTTTTATTCAATTGTATGGATGTGAGAGATCCCCAAATTCTTCTCCCTACACTTGTTGATACATGTGCTTCCTCAGGTATGGGCCCGACATTGTATCAAGTTGTGATTGATCTTTGAGACATTTTTCTATAACTGAATAGCATTTACTTTAATGAAACTCCAGTGTTATGGATCTTAATCTATTCTCCTCCTTCCCAATTATTTCTACACTTATTTGCACTATGACAATTGCAATGAATGTGTTTTGTTTTCAGGCACTTATTTCTCGAAAGCTATTTTTGTCCCTAGTATATCAAAATATAGCAAGGTTACTTCTGGTTCGTCGGTTATTCCTCTGGATATATCTTCCAAGGATTTGGCGTGGCAGTTTTTCCTCCAAAGTGTATGGGAGAAGATCATTCACGGAAAAGGTAACCTCTCCTTGGTTACTTTATGAAATTCGTGGTAATCAACAACCTCCTTTAGTTACTTGGAGGTTCTCCATAAATATACGATTCTTTATTCCTACGTTCTAATACCCATTTTTTCATCGACACTCTGAATTTACCCTATGCAAACTTAAGCATCCAGGCCTGTGGAAATCACTAGAGTAAGGTTGACTATTCACGTTTCCTTGGTAGAATTGTTTAAGAGATCAAATAGTGCATGTAAAGTGCTTCTTAGATGAATTCCAAGAGTAGAGCATTGCAATTGCCTGATTATTCTTAATGCTGAATGAGATCCTTCTCAAGCATACAGTGAACATTGCTTAGGATTTGGACTTCCAGTTACAGAGGATGCAAGTCGTTTTTGATAGCATCATCCTCATACCAAAGTGTTGTACTAAAAAAGTTGCGGCAATGATGAAATTACATTATCTCAAACCAAAGTGTTTTTGCTCTTGTTCATATACCGTATGCTTCAATTTAATTAAGTTCTTTTTTATGGTAGTCAAACTTGTAAATTTGAAGTTCTTCGCATATTGCTGCTTATGGTAACTGAAATGTGTTGGCAAAGCAAATCATTAATAAGAGTTCATGTGATCTGTCTATTTAATTTTTGAGTTTGTGAAGCTGAACTTATCTCCAAGCTCTGATGTCTCTCTTTTATTTTTATTTTTTTTATTGTTATGATCGTCGTCCAGATATCCAATGCAAGGATTTTCAGATGGAAATCCCAGAAAGTAAACCACGTTGGAGGGTCATGAACGATGATATATCAAACTGCAGTCCCACAAATGGACGTTTTACCTGCAGTGCGGTGGTTTCTTCTCTACCATTGACCATAAATTGGTTAAGGGATTACGTTAAAGAAAACCCATCCTTCAGGATTCAGGTAAGCATTCAGAATTGAATTTCACAATACCTTTTTCTGAATGTTTACGTGCTCACCAAATATCACTACCTGCAGATAGTTGACTAGTTTTATACAAATCTTTGGATTCTGATCTATCTTCTATATTTCTATGACTGATGTTTCATGCTTGAAATGAGACTTGTCGTTCTTGCTTTGGTTATTACACTTTGACAAGACATATCCAAGTATACAGTAATTGATGTACATTTATCTGCTGCTATTCCTGAGTTTACAGGTTCTTGTTACGGGGTCCTTGCATTTGGTTGGAGATGTACTGAAGCTACTGAGGAGATAACATCAATATCAGGTCAATTTTTATCAATTCACCATTCATCATTAAACTCAGCAACTGCAAGTAATGTGTAGATTGTGTCTTTTGTTTATATATTTCAGTTTGTTTTTTTAAGATTTATATATTTCAGGTACGGATAACTTCGCTACTGTGTACAATATAATGTGTTATTTGTCTACTTCAGATATCGATTTCTTCACCATGGTTTTGGTTTTTACGCAAGGGTGTTCTGGATCGATTTTCTCACTGTATTCTTATTTTAGCTATGCAACAACTCATAAACAACAGATAAATTTTTAGGATGAGTAATAACACATGGATTACATATAACTAACTGGTTTAATACTTTTATGAGTGTGTCTCATGTGAGGCCGTCTCACTGATCTTAATCTGTGAGACGGGTTAACCCTACCCATATTCACAATAAAAAGTAATACTCTTAGCATAAAAAGTAATATTTTTTCATGGATGATCCAAATAAGAGATCCGTCTCACAAATACGACCCGTGAGACCGTCTCGCATAAGTTTTTGTCTACTTTTATATATGTTCAATATTCAATTTTTTTAAAAATGTGTGATTTTCGAGCTCGAACTAAAAAGATTGATGGAATTAAATTTAAATAAAAAAATATTAACAACCCACCCTAATTATCTGACGAAAATCCAAGATTCCAACCGGGGAGAAGATAAATTATCTTGAGAAAATATTAAATTATAGATTTGAATTATGATAAATGATTAATTTTATGAACTGGTTTACTATTATTATTTTTTGTTTAAAAAATTTTAAAATATAAAAAAACCCTAATATATATACCCAAAAGGGCCAAAACGTTTACTGCTTATAAATTAATTGCAACACGGTTACCAAAGTATTAACCGATTATTAATTGGTTAATTAATTTCATCAAACAATTATTGTGTTGTAATTTAAACGAGTCAAAATAAATTAGAATTTTCTATTCATAAAATGATTTGGAAATTGTAGCACATAAACCAAGAAATTTAAGAATATACGCTTATGTGTGTAAATTTGCATGAGTTTTTAACTATTTTGGCTAATAATATGTTCATTCAAATAACAACTTTCTTATTTTGATACATTCTTTTCAAATCATTTTTTTTCAATATAACCTTTTGTTTAGACCTTTTAGACTAAGTAATAATGTAAATACTATTTTTTTAATGCTTAAAAATACTAATAACTAAAACAACGCACACGTTATTGCATGCACTAACTGATAATATTCATGGGTAGGTCTCTTGTGAGACGGTCTCACGAATCTTTATCTGTGAGACGGGTCAACCCTACTGATATTCACAATAAAAAGTAATACTCTTAGCATAAAAAGTAATGTTTTTTCATGGATGACTGAGATAAGAAATCCGTCCCACAAAATACGATCCGTGAGACCGTCTCATACAAGTTTTTGTGTATATTCATATGTATAATTTTTGTTTATAATTCATATTTGTTGCGATTCGACACGTATTGAAAAGTCGTGATAGCTTTTATCAGATAAATATTTTGAAATATCCATAATCATAATCCAATGTTTTTTAAAAAATTTCACAATTATCTTCTCATATTTTTCCATACATATATTTAAAAAATATAGCGATAAAAGTCATATATCCTACTTAGTAACGGTTCTTCCGCTTCGTTTCACACACACAAAATCCTTTTGCATGTAAATACATACACATCGATGTATCAGAATCTACGTTCGAATCTAACTCTCAAATGTCGTCCGGCGGGTCTCTCTACTACTCACAGGAACACCACCGCCGTCTCTTCTCCGGTCTTCTTAGCTTTCCGACGTCCCATCAGATTCTTCATTCTCCTCCTTTTGATCTCTCTCGCGTTGCTCGCTTTTATCCTGCAGTTCACCGACCCGACTATCCGATCACAACACGGCAACGATGGACCTGATGCATTTGCGGGTTTGGCTTTTTCGGAACCCGTTAGCTCCTCGCCTTCCTCGGTGGAGTGCGCGGGAGTTCTTGGACAGAGTGATAAGGTGTCGTTTCCGTATTACAGGGAGTGGAAGTTTGGTCTCGGGTCGGATCTTGGACCCAAGGTTGGTTTTTTTTTTTTTTTTTAAAAAATAAAATTTGTTTTTGGTGAATGATTTGAGCAGGTTTTTAACAATTTTGGTGGGTTTTTTTTTTTTTTTTTTTTTTTTTTTTTTTTTTTGGTTGTTTTTTGTTGTTTTTGGGGGTTTTTTTTTTTTTTTTTTTTTTTTTTTTTTGGGATTTTGTTGATGTTTTGATTATGTTCTAAAGTTGGGATTTTTGGGCAAAAACTATTCAGAAAAAAGAAAAATTTGCTAAGAAAGTACTGAGCCAAGACAACAACAATACAGATCGAATAACTAGAAATCACTCGAGTCGTTATTAGTTCGTAAAAAAAAATTTCCGAAATATTTTGCAGTACTTTTTTTTTGATAAATTTTTTACATGTAGAGTTGTATTTGTAAATATTTTCTAAGTTTTAATATAAATTTCTCATTTTTTTTAAAAAATGTATACAAAATTTAAGAAAACATTTTTTTTTTAAAAATTGTTAGGAAAAAGATTTTTAAATGGCGGGGTTTTCTACATATATGTGTATGTATATGTACCCTATTATGTTCCTTACAAATTAAATGCTTTGGAAACAAGATATTGTTGGTTAGTTCCTATGTTTATCACGGATTTGGATCCTCTACTGTGTTGAAAATACAGCATTTGGTACTGTGCACTTCTTACACGAGATGATCACATGATCATCTTGTGGACATCACACCATATGAGATAAATTTAAAAAGTTGTCAGATTATCATCTCATGAAAAAAATACACAACATCAAATGCTGTGTTTTCAACACAGTAGATGATTCAAATCTGTTTATCACACGGCTGCTAAGCAATTTGTAGTTTTGTTTGGCCTCATTAGGTAACTTCTAATTCATAATCGAGGATTTTATCAATATGTTAGATATGTATCATTTCAACAACTTCTGCCGGCTTAGAGCAAATTCTACCATGGATATTTTATCACAAGGTTATTGGAGTTGCAAAATTTTTTCTGTTTGTGGAAGGGAAAGCTGCATCACCAGCTGTTTATAAAGTCCTCGACTCCATCCCGGTTAGATACCAATTCAATCTCCACCTCTTTTTCTGTTCTAGCTTTTTTTTTGTTTTTCCACTACTCGACTATTAGCTTCATGGTATTGTTGAGGAGTGACTATTGACATTGTTGTTACCACTGTCGGAACGCGATGTTTGAGCTTTATGTAGATGGACAAAGGCCAAGTTTGTCTTACAATGCTTCGTTTTCTTGCAGGGGGTGAGAGTTATAAGAAGAACGCCAGAGTTAGATGAGCAACAAGCTAAGAGGTAGGTGTTCCTCTGCAAAATGTAGTTTTTGGTGGACCATTAATGTGGACTATTCACCTATATTTCTGTAATCCTTAGCCGAATCTGGAACGAAACTTGGCTGTCATCTTTCTTTTATAAACCATGCAACTACGAGTTATTTGTCAAGCAGACGCTCAATATGGAAATGGGCATTGTCATGGCAACTGTATGTCCTCACCAATACGACTAACTTTAATGAATTTCAAATATATCGCTGCTTGATCAGTTAATGTTGATGTGTATAATACGCCAGGAAGCTGGTATGGATTGGATAATCCACGTCGACACCGATGAACTGATTCATCCTGTTGGGAGCAGCCAGTATTCTGTCCAAAAACTGTTGCTCGATGTTCCTCAGGATGTCGACTTGGTTATTTTTCCAAATTATGTGAGTGATATTTCCCTTGAAATGAAGTTATTCGTAGCAAGTTAAATCAAGATGAATATATAAGGATGTTTCTCTCTGCGCGCAGGAGAGTATTGTGGAAAGAGATGATATCAAAGAACCTTTCAGCGAGGTAGTAACTAATGATTTCTTGCAATTGCTTCAAAGGGAATTTCAGATCTTTATTTCTTACACCGTCTCAGGTTTCGATGTTCAAGAAGAATCACGACCATGTTCCGAGAGATGTCTACTTTGGAAATTACATGGAGGCGTCTCATGGGAATCCCAACTATTTTCTGACTTACGGGAATGGGAAGTCAGCTGCTCGTCTTCAGCACCATCTGCGTCCCAATGGAGCACACAGATGGCACAATTACAACAAGATTCCCAAGTATGTTGGCTTCGATTACAAATACATTATCTATACTATAACAAAAGAAGTACCAATTTTTCAAAATTTCTGTTTTGTTCTACTCTTTTCCAAAGGGAGATCAGTTTCAACGAGGCTGCGGTTTTGCATTACACATATGCGAAGTTTTCAGACCTGACTTCGAGACGTGATCGATGTGGCTGTAAACTTACAAAGGAAGACATTGAAAGATGCTTCATGCTAGACTTTGATAGAGCTGTGAGTTCCATAAATTGTGTTATCTTGGAGTATTTTACTGATTACACTCTTTTCAAACAACTTAGTTGCCATACTTAACTCAAGGCCGACCTGAACCGCAGGCTTTTGTGATCGCGTCTACCGCAACAAAGGAAGAAATGCTTCGCTGGTGATTACTACTCTCTCCTCATATTTATCAATATTTCAGAACTTCAGAATCAAGTAGATTCACCAAATCTCTAAAACATTGAAACATTTTCGACTTGGTCGTCCCTTATTGTTCTTCCACAGGTACCGTGCTCATGTTGTTTGGGACGACAAGGAACTCAACTTAAAACTCTTGAAAGAAGGCGTGCTGATCCGAATACACACTCCAATGGTACTTCCATTCTCTCCAAGTGTGAAGCTACAAAATAACTACTTATTCCAAATGTACATGTTCTGCTTCTACATCGACTCATCCCTTTTCAAATATACTTTCAGGTCCTCATACAAAGCTTAAGGGAATCACAACTTTTCAGTTCTGTCATCACAGCAAGTATGTCATCTGGGAGCACCTATCCATCCACCATTAAGACTGAGAACAACACGTATTCGAGGGCGATAAACGATCAAACCCTTACTCGAAATGTTCTTGAGTTTCCAGCTATTCCACCGCAGGCGCCGCCCACGTATGACATTCATCTCGATACGTGATATTTAATTTTTATGCTACACATGGAGAAGAAGATCGCCCGGCAATCTTGTATAGCATGTTGTGCGAGATACACGGGCACAAATTTATCCTATTCTTGGATGTGCATAGAATTTCCTAATAGTATATTCTTTTTATTTATTCTTGACTTCAATTTTATTAGATTGATTTCTAAATATACCAATAAAAAATATTATTATTTATTGTATGTATGGAACCGGATTTATTAGTCTCACAAGAGATATAATCTTACTTTAAATAAAAATTTTGCTAACTNTAAACACATACTTTAAATTTTTTTCATTTATAAAACATTAAAAATATTTTTAAACTACTTATCCAAACATATATTTTAAATTCTTATATTTTTTAGAAATAATAAGTACCTCTGGTGTAGTTGGACTATTTGTCCTGTTTTATGCACAGAGCACAAATCTATTTATTTTAATTAAAGAAGAAATTTTCGGGCCGGGTTGGCCCGTTTTGACGGCTCACTCACTCAACTATACCACCGTAGTATGTACCGTCTCCCGCTATTCCATCTACGCACTCTTCCGCCGAATGATTCAAGAAGCAATTCAAGCTTCTGGAGGTACGCGGTGATTCTTGTGAAATCATATATCACCATCTGTATGTTTACAAATGCCAGCTACATATAAGTTGGGTGATAAACCCAACGTTGATGTGTCGAAACTTGAAAAGACTACCTCCAAGGTCACTTTTTTGCGCTCAGAGTGCATGATAAATCAATTTGCGCTATATATTAATGCTTTTTATTATTTTGAGACGTTAAATGGTTTTGGTCAAAATGGAGGCGAGTATCAAGGAAAGTGGTGTTCTTGGGGATGAGAGACTATGGTTATAGAGAAAATGACTCTGCAACAGATTAAGTCAAGATTAAGGTAGTTATTAGCCTTATAATTTTTTTTTAACATGTAAGGTGAGCCTGTCAGGTGCGTCTAACATGAAGATTGTAGAATTTTAATGTAAAATAAACTATCTTAGATAGGTGGACAGATTACTTTAAAAACTTATTCAATGAGACAAATACGGAGGAGTTAAGCGTGTGGAGACCTGAGATGCATGAAGTAAGACATTTAGTATTCCATCGTAGAGCTAGTGCTAAGGAATTAACATAGGTACTGAAGAAGTTGAAATCAGAGAAGACAGTTGAATCAGAGAAGATAGTTGGACCAGATGAGATACCAATTGAGGTATGGAAGTCTCTAGGGGAAGTTGGGATCCTATGGCTAACTAGGCTATTTAATAGGATTCTAGATACTAGGAAAATGCTAGAATGTTGGAGACATAGTATTGTAGTATCAATTTATAAGAATAAAAAAGATATTCATGACTGCTCAAACTATAAAAGGATTAAGCTTATAAGCCATACTTTGAAGTTATGGGAGCGAGTGATAGAGTGGATACTTAGGAGCGAGCACCACTACTGTATCAGATAGCTAATTTGGTTTTATGCTGGGTAGGTCTACAATGGAAGCTATTTTCTTGATTAGATAAATGATAAAGAAATACAGAGAACAAAAGAAGAGACTGCATATGGTATTTATCGACTTAGAGAAAGCCTGTGATAGAGGGCCTAGAGAATTAATGTGGTGGGTACTTACAAAGAAGCATGTGCCTCAATGCTACATCGAGATCATTAAAGATATATATGAAGGTGTCGTAACTAGTGTTAGGTTTGTTGGAGGGATGTCATGTGAATTTCCTGTGGCACTAGGACTTCATCAATGATCGACTTTAAGCCCTTACCTCTTTGCTTTGGTTATGGATGAGCCGATATGACATATTCAAGATGAGGTACTTTGGTGTATGTTGTTTGTAGATGATATTGTCCTGATAGACGAAACCAAAGAAGGTGTAAATAAAAAATCGGATAGATGGCGTGAAGCTCTTGAGAATAAAGGTTTCAGAATTAGTTGCTCAAAAAACGGAATATTTAGCTTGTAACTTTGGTCCTGAATGTAGACGAATGGGTAGTCCAATTGAGATTGACAATCGAGAAGTACCAAAGCGTGAAGCTTTCGCTATTTAGGATCTATTATCCAAAAGACTGGGAACATAAGGCTATTAGGATCTATTATCCAAAAGACTGGGGACATTAAAAAAGATATAGACCATATGATTAAAACATGGTGGATGAAATGGAGGACGACATCAGGAGTTTATGCGATAGAAGGATGCATGTGAGATTAAAGGAAATTGTTATAAGACTGTTGTTCGATCAGTTATGCTTTATGGATCGGAGTGTTGGGCCACTACAAGACTACATATACATAAAATGACGGTAGCAGAGATGCGTATGCTAAGTTTGATGTGTGACAAAAAGCGCAATGATAGAATTAGGAATGAAATGATTGTGATCTATTTAGGTGTAGCTCTTATAGAGGATAAGATTAGGGAGAGACGCCTAATGTAATTTGTTCATGTGAAAAGGAGATCAAACACGGCCCCAATCCGACATGAGTAAAAGAGGGATGAGTCATTGAAATCTTGGATAAATGTGATTAAGGAGGATATCTTAAATCTTAGTTTAAGAGACGACATGTCGAAAGTTCGCTTAGTTTGGAAAACTAATATTCATGTAGCCGACCCCGCTACTAGCGGGAATGTGCTATGATGATGATGATGATGTAAGGCGCATGGTGGAGACTGGAGACTATATGCGGAGATCCTTTTTAGTATTAAAAAACAACATATTCAACTCCACAAATTTATTGCATCCAGGCAGTTTTGCTACTTCGCATTTTCTTACATAGTTTTTGGCTTTCTGATGTAGTTCTTGAGACTTGAATTATTTCATAAACGATTTTAACTTGTACGAGTATCGGGATTCCTGCCAAAGGAGCTAAGTCTGAACTTTTGTCTGCCTTGAAGAGTTTCATGGACAGCCAAGATGGTATTTCTTACGATGTAATTTCATGTGTTGGTTGCTAAGAAAGTCAAACCTTTTTTTAATTTTTACTATTATTTTATATTATCCTCATTCTAATATCATATTTAGTGTTCAAACAGTCATCCAGTGCTGAAGATTATCCTTTGAATGCTGGTGGAGGTTCTTCTGATCTACAAGATCAAGTAGTCTCTCATGATATGCCAGCTGTTAGATAACTAATTCAAAGAGAGAGGCTAAAGAAATTCTGGAAAAGAATGATGTTCAGGAAACCAACAAGGATTCAGAGATGTCTGCTGGTAAAAGGACTAACAGAAGAATGAAACAGTCATCTGAAAAGAGCAACCGCAAAACTCTGGAGCACACAATTGGAAAAGAGCTAGTAATTACATCAACCGAGATGAAAGGTGCTCAATTTGTCTGTTTCTTTATATTTTCTCCTTGGGAATGTGCTATTACCATGATATTGTGATCCTTTTTCACTTCAATGCCCATGCCTTGATAGTTCATTGACGATATCAGAAAAACTTCAATGCCCTTTTTCACTTCAGTTCCCTGATTGTAAATACTATGAATCACGTCAATTCTGATCTTTCTATAGATGAACCTTGGACTGTTCTTGCTCACAAGAATCCACAAAAAGGATGGATGGCCTACAGTCCGAAATTATGAGGCCACCTTCTATTGCTGCTGACACGGTGCAAATGAAGCTAATGTCTTGGAATGTCAATGGTTTAAGAGCTTTACTGAAGTTGAAGTGCTTTTCTGCTCTGCAACTTGCACAAAGAGAAACTTTTGATGTGTTGTGCTTGCAAGAGACAAAACTAATGGAAAGGTCTCACTATGTTTGTTGTTAAAATTGAGTAGGCAACTTGGAGAAAATATAATGGCGAAACAAGCGCAAAGTTTTATCAGGTATGGTGTAAAGCAACACATTTTGAGATGGATCGGGCATACTTACTTTGTATTGTTCTCTCTTGAGTTTAGAATTACTCCTGACATTCAAGCCTAGTTTTTGTTGGGTATGAGTATTATCGTGATTTATTCAAGCTGAATATGGATTCTTAAACATTTTGGCATTATTTTAATTTTTACTACCTGAACAGGAGAAAGATGTTGACGCAATTAGACCAAGTCTACTAGAAGTTTATTACAATAGTTATTGGATATGCAGTGTCTCGAAGCTTGGCTATTCAGTGACGGCTATATCTCACACGTAAATTCTTTTGTTTTTGTTTCCCTACATAACCATCATCATACCTGTTCTTCATAACTGGTCATATGAATCTACTGATCATCTTGGAAATTTATCCATGTTCCTTTGGTTTCTTCTACCAGTGGAGATACTGAAGCTTGCTTTTTACATATTTTAAACCTGCTATCATATTAATATAGCTTCCTTTGTAAGTCTTGATTTAACATTTCTTGCTCCTATGGTTCACGTGATGCCGCCAAATCCTTTTGAAGAGTTTTTTAAGGCATCTTTTGTCTCATAGGTGAATACTCAACCATGATATTATTTTTCTATTAACACCGGACCTGAGAATTACTTCTTGTTCTCTCTTTCAAATTGATTTTTCATGAACCCTTTTTCTGGATTTTCTTTTTTAATGCAGAATCGACAATGATTTGTATGCTTATTATATCCGCATGCCAGATTAATCTACCCGAAATGCCAACTGTTTCCCTACAGGATTTTGCTTTTATGTCCTTTTACCCAATGATACAAGAATGCTCGTAAAGTTACCCTACCATTTCGATTTTCCAATCATTTCATGGAGAATACCTTTTTCATATGGTTTTGATATCTATAAGTAGGTCATGAATTTTGAATTTTTTGTGCCATAAAGTAAAACATCTAAAAAATTGAGCTTATGTGTTTTTGTTATTCTGATTATGCTATTTTTGCTGGACCTAAGTGAGGCAGCTGATGGCTGACTTGCACAATAAAATTTAGTATATTGAACATATTGATGAGAACCCGGCAATATAAAGAAATAATCTTTAAACATTTCACCATGATGCCTTCAATCAATACACTAAATTAAACCGCAATCCAGAAAGCCAGATCTTGGTTTGATATATTAACTTTGACCAAGTATTCTTCACTTTTTTCTCTATTGAAGACAAAACCAGATTCTGTTCGCTATGTTTGGGCTTATCTGATCATGATGGTGAAGGGCTCCTCGTGACAGGGGAGTTTGTTATATTCTATTTATTGTGTGGCTATGTTCCTAATTCTGGTGATGGTCTCAGACAACTGGTACATGACATCTGCAGAATTCTTATGCACCTTTTTTCTTTTCTTTTCTTTTTTCTTGGAGTGAAACTGAAAGTCATACAGGATAACACAGTGGGATCCTTCTCTCAGCAACTATATGAAAGTAAGTTAATTATCGAGTTATTCTTAAAACCTACTTCTTCCCTTTCTATGATCCATTGAGATATGTATATATGTATATATTAGTGTGTGTGTGTGTGTGTGTATCCTTCACTCTGGTTTCGATAATGAATTTCATCTACAAAGTAAATATGGCTATGCAATCATGTACCAAATATCAATTCTTCATGTCTATTAATTATTATCGTGATTTTCGCTTAGTATTGTGTTACTGTTCCTATTCGTTTGGAAGGCATGGAAAAGACTTTTGTATTGAATGATATAAAAATTTTATTTCCTGTGGTGTCGATATTCTATGCATCGTAAGAATACGAGTTAAATCTCGAAGTTGAATATATGCTTTGCAGGATCTGGAACCAGTCAGAGCCTGTTATTCTTACTGGTGACTTGAATTGCGCCCATCAAGAAATTGATATATGGAATCCAGCTGTGAGTAGATTAAACTCTGATTATTAATTTTTTTTGAAACTAGACTCTGATTGATTTAGTTTCTCTTCCCTTTTCTACCCTTATTAATGTATCAAGGAGGAGTCATGCATTCTCAAAATCTTCTGAGAGTAATTGGATGAGTTGGTATAGGGATGTAGGGATTGATTTTATCTTTTTCCTTGTCGTAGTCCTTTTCTTGTTTTTAATGACAATGTAGGATTAATAGTTTGCACAGAATTGAAGTTCATTGCGATCAGCTATGAACTGAGAAGTTTCTTGTATCCAAAGAAGAAGGTTTCTTTGTACTATTAGTTCAATGAAATTGGTGATACAAACTTTTAATTATTTAGTCTTTCAGGGAAACAAAAGAAGTGCAGGTATTACAGATTAAGAGAGACAATCATTTCAAACAAATTTTATTGATAAAGGTTTTATTGATACCTTTCGGAAACAGCACCCTTGCACTGTTGGTTATACGTATTGGGGCTACAGGCACGGTGGATGAAAAACCAACAGAGGTATGTCATAGTGTACCCCATATACTTCCATATATTTATGCACTCGAGCTTTAATTCCTCCATAGAAAGTCACCCGTGTATACAAAACTTAGGAGAGGCCGGAGAGATTACTTTGATCTCGAATTTACAAGCATTTAGCTAAGTTCAACTCTGCTCCAGTTAGTTTGGGTATGCCTCGAGGGTAAACGACAGATGGACCCCTTGTGTTAAGCCAAAGAATTTAAAACTTTATGTGAGAATTTTATTAGTTAATTTCTATGTTGCACTCGCTTAACACCAGGCAATACATTATATTACCTCAGATTAGAGTGATCAATCAAAAAAATGTCCTGCATGTAATAAAAACATAAATATGTTTATCTTCTCGGTTTATAGCACAGGCTCTCTATAATAACATTTGAAGCTTCTGGGTGCCATAAGATAAGGGAGAAGTGAAGCATTTATATTTTTGTTATGTTTAGAATGATACTGGACTTTTGAGAACTTTGATTTTGGGTAATTTCATGTATAGGCTTATATGAAGCGCACATATCATATAAAACTACTGGCGAGAAAGTTTATGCTATCGATTTAAAAACACGAACGAGTTTTAACTTAGCCGGAGGACCTGTATCATATAAAACCACTGGCAAGGAGGTTTACGCTATCAATTTAAAAACATGAACGAGTTTTAACTTGGTGGTTTTTGACACGGTTTTTAGTCAAGGGGTAGATTACCAGTATTTTGCATTGTTCAGTTACCAAGGATGTCCGAGCTTGTGAGTGTATCAGATTTCATGCTTTCATATGTTTAACTGATTCTAAAATTTTTGCCGGCTGTGTCAACTCAAATACTTGAATGATTCGAACATAATATTTATCCCAGAAGCAACTGTTTTTCACGGGATACGGTTGTCAAAATATTCCTGGATACCGTTACACATCATATTCACAAGTATGTTTGGCTCTTTCTATCTGTTTTTTAACTTAAAAATATATCGTGTTTGAATTAGGATGGCGGCTCGACTATTTCCTTGCCTCAGAATCAATTGCCAACCAGGTATACGACTCATATATTTTCCCAGATGTTGCTGGAAGTGATCATTGTCCAATTGGCCTCATTCTCAAACTATAAGACTGACGTGAACCAGAGTCTTCCTCGATGGAGGATTTGAATATATTTGGGATTATAGGTTCTTTTACTAAAGGGTGAAGACCATCTTGATCCATGATCCTTTGCTAGCATTCTTGAAATGGGTAGCAACATTTGGAAACTCTTAACCCATTGAATACGTGCAAGTTGGATTCTCAACTCCTTTTATGGAATCAATTTTGGTTTGGTCCAAAAAAGGGAAGCATCTAATTTGCAAAACTGTGTTTTTGGTTTCTTGATGCAGCATCCTCGGTTCCGATATGTGTAGTAGGGCAAAAATCTGATATAAAAATTCCATGATCTAAACAAAAATCTCGCACTTTCAGCGCATATGTTATTTCCAGGGTGACCTGTGCTTTGATGATGTTTCTTTCTCGTTTTGCTTATTATATGACATGATTCATTTAGATTGGCCCAATCTTGTCCATAAAGTTTGTTGCTTTCGGTTATGAATGTGGTAGAATTCATATAAAATGTAAAGATTACAAGGAAGAAGGGACTTAAATAATGTTATGTGTATCCAATAAGTGATCATCAATTCAGCAGTACATAGTTATTATCTACAATGAGTGTACGATATATCAAAATTATATATACACCTAAATGAATTTTAACATTTTTTAAAAAAAAACATATTTTCACATGGACTGATCTGATCCAATGGAGAGAATATTTCTTGTAAAGATACTTGATCAAGGCAAAGGAAGCAAAAATTAAAATTTGCAAGCCTCGTGGGTGGCATCATTTTCTCGGGGTCATGCCCATTATTTCGTTTCAATCGCAAGCAAATCTTCAATTTTTTTAAATATAAATTATAATAAAAGTAAATAAAAAAAGTAAATCTTTTGTAAGATGATCTCACGAATTTTTATCTGTGAGACGGGTCAATCCTACCGATATTCACAATAAAAAGTAATACTCATAGCATAAAAAAGTAATATTTTTTCATGGATGAACCAAATAAGAGATTCGAACCACGAAATTGATTCGTGAGACCGTCTCACAAGAATTTTTGTTATAAAAAAAACTCATAAGCGTTATATGCGCCTATTCTATATTTAATTCACTTTTTCTAAGCAGATCATTATTCTTTTAAGATCTCTTTTTTTTTAAAAAAAAAAAAATTTTTTT